>NC_047146.1:31979646-32143792 GCF_009829125.3 Periophthalmus magnuspinnatus | reverse complement strand
TTAGTTTGTTATACACCTGGTTATGGATGAGGCTAGTGCGCTGTGGGCGTGGCTTGTGTACTGTACCTGATTGTGGGCGGGGCAGGCGGCTGTGGGGCTCGCACACTGCAGTCACTCTGGGTTCGGGGGGCGGGGCGGCAGGCTGGAGGAAGGCCACATGGGGGAAAGGCACTGACTGAAGGAGGGGCACGGATGAATCGGACAGAGAACTGGGCATCCCCGCTTGGTCCCTGGATCCGGACGGGACTCTCCAGCGGGGGAGGGGAGCGGGGCCGCCCGGGACGCCGGGGGGGCTCAGGACCTGCTCCGGGGTGGATGAGGACTTAGGGAGGAGGTGCAGGAAGGAGGAGAAGAAGGAGCAGGATTCAGGAAGGGGGATGGTCCCAATTCCACTGTCCAATGTTCGCATCGTGCATCCAGAGCCTGAGCACAAGCAGAGCATTTGTGGATCAACAGAGGAGAGCGGGACAAGAGCAGGGGACAACACGTCTGTGGTTTAAGTGGAAGTAAAGAGGCCGAACCAGGGACCAGTCTCACAGGGAACGATCTAAGACTCACCTACAGAGTCAGAACATTCATTTTGCAAAATAAAATGAATGCCTAGTCTGGAATCCCTCACACCCACAGCCTAAATCTTAATGTTAGATGTTATTTATTGCATTATCCTGTCAGATCTGTGGAGAAATGACCCCACAAGGTACATCTGACCAATAAAAACATCTGTACTGAAATATATCGTAGATTGATATTATTATACAGTATATGCAGCACTGTTGAATATTCTAGGCAAAGCAGTAACATCTCCATGGAAACGGGTATTTGGTGGACCCCTACCCGACATTTAAAGGTCCAGTATCACACAAAACTGACTCTACTGAGCTTTAACTCATGTTCTAACGCTGTTTCCTCCTCAAAAACAGACCTGGAGTTGTGTTTTTTTCATTCACACATGTTTGACTCACACTTTATTATTCGTCTGTCTACATCCCCAAAGCTCAAAACGCTCTGTTCCACCTTGTGATGTCATCAAATGGTAGCGGTTTTCAAGTGAACAGCTCCTTTTACTTTTAGTTCAGTCGAGATACGTGGCTATTCCGGAGCTGAAATGACCCAAATGATTCTAGAAATGAAGGTGTGTGGAGTTTAAAAACACAACGGAGCACTTCCTGTATCACCACATGATGACATCACAAGGTGGAACAGAGTGTTTTCTGCAGCGTTTGTGTGTTAAACATGTGCGAATGAAACAAAACACAGCTCCAGGTCTGTTTTTAACGAGGAAACAACATTAGAACAGATCAGAAAACCTTTAAACAGAAGTGTGTGTCTTTTATAAACACTTGGTAGAGTCTTGTGTGTTATTTTCCTGGATGTGTTCTATATACATCGCTCTTAATCATCCAAAACATTCACAGAGTAAGATGATCCTTGGGTTTGGTACTTCTGAATAAGATCTCAGCTTTAGCTCTATTACGGTTGATGAAACATTTCCTGACACGTTGGGTTAACTGCAGAGGAGACTCCAAACACAAAATAACGATCTTCTTCTGCTCGTTGTATTAAAATAGTCTATAAACACGCTGCATTTGTGAGACTGGTCCCATTGGTCAACAAACTCAAAATTACATGAATTATTTATTATATAGAGCGCTGCTGTAGCTCTATTATAAGTAAACAGGCACGCTATAGTTAACATTTCCAAACTCATTATTTCTCTTGGCCAATGTTTCTTAATGAAAAATGGTGGTTGGGGCCGATCCAATTACAGCTGTGAGGCAGTATTATAATTTTAATAATGAAACCCAACCAGACCCCCTAAGAGTGTTTTTGTGAACGTAAAACCCACTTGAACCAGTGTTTCTGATACACACGGCGTCGTCAGGGTTAGGGTTAGTTGCATGCACCAGTCACATTCAATAGAAAAATGCAAGTCAGGGCAGATCCACCAACACACCACAAACGCATGTATTTAAACACAAATACATGAGCTACTGTATGACCATCAAAGAACGTCAGAAAACAGGAAGCACGCACACAGTAGTTGAGAATGTTCATATCTTCATCTGATTTGTAAGTTCATGTTACCTGAATTTAGACTATATTCATTTGATTTCAGAAGATTGGACTCGGCAAGTAAAATTAACAAACAACGGAGCAAGAGCTTTTGTGCGTAAATGGTAAATAGTCACATTTTTATACAGCAAAACGAAGCAGCCAAACGTCTTCACTCCTACAACGATTTGTCCATTTGACAGATTCAAACGTCGTCTTTTGCGATGGATCAGACCTGGACGACTGAGGGACGACGCACACGTTTTTATACAGTTGTCCCTCCCTATATCTCGTTTTTTTCCCCCGACAAAACCCACAATGTCGATGAAACGTTCTGCACCGACGAAGGCGCCGACGAAGGTTTGAACTTTGAGAGAGTTTAAACGAGAGAGAAATGTGAGAAAATGTTAATGTCTGTGTGAGAAAAGTGTATAAAGTGTGTGGTGAGGGGTTTACAGACAAAAACAGAGAGAATAATGTAAAAAATAAAGCTGATACTTCGCAGATTTCGCCTATTGCGGGTTATTTTTAGAACGTGACCCCCGCGATAAACCAGGGATCGATGTTAAGAGTGGATCTCTCCTTCACTTTGGTTCTCCTCGAGGTTTCTCTTTTTCCTACAGTTTTTTTTTGTTTTTTCCTGCAGTAGGAGGGTCTAAAGACAGGGGGCGCTCTGCTCTGGGACACTTCTCCATTTGCTTGTTTTCTGTTGATTAATTTGCTCGTCTGTTTCCGTTTCATTGTTGATTTTGAAACTTTCTGTTCTCACGTTCAGCTCAAAGAGGCGACGCTGCTGTTGTGATTTTGGGCTTTACAAAAATAAATTGAATTAAAATTGAACGTAAGTGTATTTTTCAATTTAATATCATCGTTCAACTGCCAAATCTGAAGAAAACAAACATCTGCAGTATCAGGTTTTGACATGAAATCACGTGTTTCATGTTAAAACGAGACACAAAATGACCACGAAATTACGTAAAACTAGGAACTACAGTCGATCTATCCATTTTTGCGCGTTTGTGTGGTGAGATACGCGTTGTGCTACTTCGCTATCACATTTTCACCGCACACTTTTACTCACCGCGGTGTGCGATTTCTGCGTACGCGCTTCGATTTAAAGATGAACCGAACGGCGCCGTACGAGAGCGGGATTCCAACCACCAACCTTGAGCTCGGTGGACAAACGCTCCGCTACCGTCGCCGTCAGAAATATCCTGTACTCAAAAATGTCACTTTGCATTTGGAAGAAGAAAATAAACCAGACAAAAAATCGATCGCTCCGTTGGTGGATAATTTGAAGTGCCAAGTCAAATCTTCTCTCCGTCGTCTGAACTGAAGTAACTGGAACTTACCAAGAAACGACTTTTTTCAGTGAATTATTGTGGGATTTCTTGAAGCGAGTGCCACAGACTTGAGATTAGCCCGTAGCACTGAGCTGTAGGCGCTAACGCAGGAGCAGAGACAGCTGCTGCTACCAACTTATTCATCCAAACATCGCCATGGAAACTCCCACCTGGTTTTACAAATGCCCCGACTTCATAATCCAACTCCAACTTCACCCAAAAGAGTACTGTGGAACTTTTCTAGCGTCCGCCTCCTGCTCGTCTACGCGGAGATGCTATTGCGTTTCATAGAATGCTCCGTGATGTGGCATTATCTCCACGAAGATAAACATCAAGCCAAAGTTACAGGTCGGGTCTGCGGAGAAGTGACGCTGCTACGATGAAGAATGCAGGTTTTTAAGACGGTTTTGAGCGATAAAACCACCTGTAATTAACCAAAAAATAAATACACCCGTTTAACGCCACACTGAGGAACATTCCAGGTACAGCAATAACATCTCCATGGAAACAGACAAGCGGCGTACCCTCTGTCAGAAAAGTTACGCAGCGCATCTTTAGCTTATCTCGTTTCAGTCCAGATGCTGTTGTGTCATTGAGCACAACAGCTCCCCCTGCTGGTCAGTGTAAATGTGTAAATGTGATCATGTGTTTGAGGATGGAGAGGTCATAGGTCACAGAACAGCAGCCACGTCTGTGCCGGGCTGCCCCAGGACACCTGTGACTACGAAGTAATAAAGTAAAACAGATTCATCAGATTGAGAAGAGGCGAAAGTGAAATGTAACGCAACTTTAAATACAGAAAAAAGGAATTGCTGCCAAATTTCGACTGAATATTTAAGTTTGTTGCGTCGCTCTGTCACGATATATCGCCTCACGGTTCAGCACACGGCACATCAAACCGTTATTTTTGGCGGTCAATGTTTATCGTGTGCGCTTTTTCTCCGTACAAGTGAGAACCTTTTGTTATTTTTCAGCACTGCGATGACATTTGCTTCGCCTTATCTTATCATAGCTCTAAAAAATAAAGAAAAAACATGTGATGAGCTCATTCACACTGGAGGAGCTCGGAGTAGAGCCGCTGCTCCTCAGTGTCGAGGGACCGAGGACACGTAAGAGGAAGAAAACGGATGGACGGACGATAAGATTTGAGCTGTAGAGGCTGAATTAATCACTTCTATGACGCATTAAGAGTTTTTTTATTTATTGCAGCTCATGTTCGTAATAAAAACATTTTGGATTCTAGTCACTATTTTAGAGACGTAGCTCGTGTAGCGTGGGTCTGAACATAAAGAAATCTTTTTAATATTCCGAGATGCACATTTGTGAACTGCTGATTGCAAAGTGAACGGTTTGGCACAACATAAAGCACAGACATCTGCTTCTCCCAGATTCTTGATTAGTTCATTCAGAAAAGGTACATTGAGCCTTCTGTCACTTCATAATGTGACGGAAATAAAAACAAAATAAGATGAACTGGAGGAAATATTGTTTTGGTTATTGTGAAAGATGTTCAGGTACAAACAGGAGCGGAAAAAGTTATTATTTTATTTTGTCTGATTCTGTTGTTGTATTGGAAAAGACTAAACACCCAAACAGTTAATATCCACATCGAAAAACCTCAAACTTTTGTGAATGTGACTTTTATAGAATCGATACTTTTATATAATCGATACTTTTATAGAATCAATACTTTTATTAGCAGGTATGGATACTACCTGCTCAAATGAGTGTCTAGTGTCGATACTAGTTTAAGTATCAATTACTATCTCATTTCCAAAACTTTTGACATTCTGCTGTTCACAGGTTTGAGCGTCGTGTTATACGCAGCATTTTGAGGCGTATTCCCCTTTAAAATATATATATATATATACATACATATATTTATATATTTAGTTTAGCAAAAATCAAAGGTATAAACTGTTAAAACTAAACTTAGAGAGAAGCATCTGCATTTACCACATGAACCATCTCACACTCTGAGGACTAAACCAGGACTAAACCAGGACTGGACCAGGACTAAACCAGGACTGGACCAGGACTGGACCAGGACTGGATCAGGACTAAACCAGGACTAAACCAGGACTAAACCAGGACTAAACCAGAACTGAACCAGAACTAAACCAGGACTAAACAAGGACTAAACCAGGACTAAACCAGGACTAAACTTGTTGAATCAGTGTTTCAGTTTTGTGCAGTTTAAACCTGGAACATTCTTCTTGAAGATGTGACTCAGGCCTCGACTTTGACAATGTTTAAATCCAGACTGTCCAAACAGTTTTTTTTAGGACTGTTTTAGGACTGAAAGGTTTTTATTCTGCACTTTTCTCCTTTAATGTAAATTTTATGATGATTATTTGTGAGTATTTATGTTTCCGTTTGTGTGATTTTCATGTCTTTCTTATCCTGTAAACACTTTGAGTTACTTTGTGTATAAATTGTGCTGTACAGATAAACACACTTTGCCTTTTAAACTGTTAATCGCTACGGCAACAGTCCGAACTTTCCATCATTCTGAAACCCGTGGATAAACCAAACGATCCAAATCCGGTGCTTTACTTAAAATTGGAGTGTGGACTGTTGTATTTTTTCCGTCCCATATTCTAAAAGTCGTTTGCAGACACATAACACACAGACGAGTGCTTCACTTTAACTCCCCGACCTCGTCTTTTGTAATAATATTATTCTACACACACCAAATGTCTCTTATTTGAATTCTAATTACATCAATATGGTCTTTATTTCTGCCCACGTTGCCATAACAACACAGATGAAAATTGTTATTTCCATCGCGGCGTAAACAAGAAGAGGGAATAATTGAAGCGAGGAGCCACAGGACGGCCGTCGCCATATTGATTAGTTGAGTCTTTACTTGGGAGTTTAGCACGCGCCGATGTGGCATGGCGCCGCCTCCAACAGCAGAATTACAGACGATAGATCGGTCTCGACGAGCTCCCGCTGCGTCGTATTCGAGGAACGCCGTCAATAAGAAAAACTCTCGGTGTCAGAGCGTACGAGAGCCGCAGAATGGGTTTGTGGGTAATAACGGGAGGATTAATGACACAAAGAGTTTAGTTTTCACATTGTATAGTATCACAACGGCAACGCAGTACAAGAAGTAAAGTACTGCACTTTTAGATATCTGTACTTGGATACTTTTTAATTTTACTTCACTACATTTGAGAGCAGTATCTGTACTTTCTACTCCACTACATTTTGAACAGGACTGAAAAGTAAAAGTATTTCTGAGTTTAGTTTTAACATGTTCAGAATTTGAGTAAAACTAAAATAAATAAAAACACATGGAAAAAAAAATCTGCACAAATCTTTATCAGAATCACTACATTTGAAGTTTTATTAGAACTCAAAACCTGCACGAAATACTGAAAGTACATTTTTCAACAGGTACTTTTACTCACATAGTTGTTTTTTAATGTGATACTTTTAGTTTTGCTTCAGTATCTATACTTTTACTTAAGTAACAAAAATGAGTACTACTGCAAATCTGACACTAAACAGATCAACAGATCAGTAGCAGTAATAGTAGTGGTAGTAGTAGTAGGGTTGTCAAAACATCAATACCAAATACTCAGATAGTAACTGATACTAAAATTGAGTGTCAAGTTTACCACTCTAAGATGTAGTAGTAGTACTGCGGTGATACTGGTAGCATAGTGATGGTAAACAGTAGTAATACCAGTAGTAGTAGTAGTAGTAGAGAGTATAGATGTTGTAGTAGTGGTAGTAGTTGCTCACTGTGTGTATTTTGGCAGAACTTAATGACACATCGACCAAAGAGATAAGAGCAGTAGACGCAGTTATAACAGTAGTACTATACAGTTATAGTAGTAGTAGGAGTAAAGTACTGTGCTTTTAGGTATCTGTAATAGTAATAATAATAGTAGTAGTAGTAATAGTTGTGGTTGTAGTATCTTTTAATCTGTACAAGTTGTGTTAGGGAAACATTCACAACTGAACTGAAAAACTGTTTAAACTCTGACAAATATGTGGGAATAGTGGTGGTACTAGTACTATAGTATTAGTAGAATTGATGTTTTAGTCACTCATGAGTTAAGTCTAGTTCAGACCTGGTTTAGACCTGGTTCAGACCTGGTTTAGACCTGGTTCAGACCTGGTTTAGACCTGGTTCAGACCTGGTTTAGACCTGGTTCAGTCCTGGTTTAGTCCTGGTTTAGTCCTGGTTTAGTCCTGGTTTAGTCCTGGTTTAGACCTGGTTTAGTCCTGGTTTAGTCCTGGTTTAGTCCTGGTTTAGTCCCTCAGTATATCGTGGTTCACCTTTCGTGGTCTCGCTGTTTCGCAGATGCTTTTTTTATTTGTGTTTTTATTCATTTGCATCATTTGAACTTTGAGAGAGTTTAAACGAGAGAGAAATGTGAGAAAATGTTAATGCCTGTGTGAGAAAAGTGTATAAAGTGTGTGGTGAGGGGTTTTACAGACAAAAACATAGAGAATAATGTAAAAAATAAAGCTGATACTTGTGGATTATTTTTGGAACCTAACCCCCGAGATAAACCAGTTCTGGGTTCCGGGTTTGTTCTGGGTTTGTTCCGGGTTTGTTCCGGGTTTGTTCTGGGTTTGTTCCGGGTTTGTTCCGGGTTTGTTCTGGGTTTGTTCCGGGTTTGTTCCGGGTTTGTTCCGGGTTTGTTCCGGGTTTGTTCCGGGTTTGTTCCGGGTTTGTTCCTGGTTTGTTCCGTGTTTGTTCCGTGTTTGTTCCGTGTTTGTTCCTGGTTTGTTCTGGGTTTGTTCCTGGTTTGTTCCGGGTTTGTTCTGGGTTTGTTCCTGGTTTGTTCCGTGTTTGTTCTGGGTTTGTTCCTGGTTTGTTCCGGGTTTATTCCTGGTTTGTTCCGGGTTTGTTCCGGGTTTTCGACTTTGTTCTTGAGTAAATCTGGTTTCAGTGCGACTCTGGTCCTGGTTTAGTTCTGCTTTTTGCCCATTTGTGCAGTTTTTGAACATAAGTTGGACTAAACCAACAAAAAGGAGCACAGAGGAAGCAGGAGTGTTTCTAAGTCATTAATCTGGTGTGAAAAGTTTAGGAATCGCATCAGTTATTTTAAAACTGCAGCCGCCTCCGAATTGAATTATGAATTTTTAAATATAGTGCCCAAATGAGTCTGAAACATTAGCACACCTGTTTAGGGAACAAATGATGCTCTTACTGAGAGCGATGGTAAACACAGTAGAACAAATTGAGTTTTAGTGTAGTTTGTGTGAAATGATTTAGAAAAGTCTGGAGGTCACGTTATGATGAAATCCAATGTAAACCAAATGGGAGCGGCGCGTCTCTCCAGAGATCTGCCAACAAGAACTCACATTTGTTTAAGTTTAGATGTTTTTTTGTATGAATACTTTTGCAGTTCATCCCATATCACTCTACACCCTCTCACATCAAATAACCTTATATACTCCCACTACTACTGATAAATGTACCATAAATATGAACTATCCCTCCTACTGTGACTTTAAAGGTCCTATATTACACAAAATGACTCTTTAAATGAGATTTAAGTCGTGTTATAATGTTGTTCCCTCCTCAAAAACAGACCTGGAGTTGTGTTTTTTCATTCACACCTGTTTGAATAACACTTTATTATTTGTCTGTAACATCTCCAAAGCTCAAAACGCTCTATTCCACCTTGTGATGTCATCAAGTGGTCGTTCTCAAATGAACAGCTCCTTTTTGGTTTTATTACTTTGCTCTTAAACCTTGTGTTGATGTAAGAAGAATGTGACCCATGTTTATTTTAAGATAAGTTTACACTGGTGTTCATATTTCAGCCGACATCTTTTCAGCGACTACAAGCTTCTTTTAGTGACGTCTTCTACCTTCATGTAAACATCTACAGTACAGTGGTCCCTGGTTTATCTCGGGGGTTATGTTCTAAAAATAACCCACAACAGGCGAAATCTGTGAAGTATCATCTTTATTTTTTACATTATTCTCTCTGTTTTTGTCTGTAAACCCCTCACCACACACTTTATACACTTTTCTCACACAGGCGTTAACATTTTCTCACATTTCTCTCTCGTTTAAACTCTCTCAAAGTTCAAACCTTCGTAGGCGTCTTTGTCGGTGCAGAACGTTTCATCGACATTGTGGGTTTTGTCGGGGAGAAAACAAATTGCAAACGTACAGCACTTCAGAGTCACACTGAGATCCAACGTTTATGTAAATTTGACTGAACACATTCTGTACTGGACAGGAGACACAGCACGGAGGAGACTGATGGACAATGGTCTACAGTCCAACAGCCAATCAGGACGCACGACACAATGGTCTACAGTCCAACAGCCAATCAGGACGCACAACACAAAGCACATACAAAATTGCGCTAAAAAAATCCACGAAACAGTGCGACCGCGAAAGGAGAAGCACGATATAGTTGGGGACCACTGTATATCCATTTATGATCTTGTACACACAGTATGTAAATAGGACCAGCCTCTATAGATAGTACTTTCTTGAAGTATAAGTACTGGAGGCTCCTTTGTCTGCTGTCTGTAATCTTCACCTCATGAGATAAAACTTCTTTCAACTCTCTACCTGGTCTGCAATCTCCGTCACAATTACACAGCGGAGCACTTCCTGTATTACCACATGATGACATCACAAGGTGGAACAGAGTGTTTTCTGTCTCACAGCTCCAGATATATTTGTGATGAAGAAACAACATTAGAACAGAGATCAGAAATAGTGTAAAATGGGCCCGTTAAAGAGTCCGAGCTGTAATAATGTCTGTTCTTTGAAAAAATTAGGATAAAAATCAAAATAACTAAAGGTGCTACTATTTGAAGTACATATGTTTATAGAAATACCATTAAAATATATTTCCCCATTTCATTAAGATCAGTTTAGTCAGACTTCATGTATTTATTGTGTGAATTTCACCACATATTGTAATATTTCACCTCCCCAGACACGTCCTCGTCTTTACTTTCTCTTGTCTTAAACCATCAAATTAAAAAAGTGCGTTGTCGACTGATCGACCGAGTGCATAACAGAGCTGTGGACCGTGACCCGAGTCCAGGCGCCTTAAATCTATTCCGATCACAACAAGAGCTGAAGGCAGCGCTAATTCTCCAAGTAGTGGTTCGGACGAGTGAGCTTAGGCGAGCGCCGATGAAATTTTAATGAGGTGATTAACCCTCTGGGGCAAGAGAAGGTCCAAATCAGACATGTTTGATATTTGCACTGAGAGGTGTGATAGTGGAGCGCTCCACGGCCGGACAGTCCTCTGCCTTTAAGCACGAGGTACTACGACTGGAGAGTACTTTAAGCCACGAGGTACTACGACTGGAGAGTACTTTAAGCCACGAGGTACTACGACTGGAGAGTACTTTAAGCCACGAGGTACTACGACTGGAGAGTACTTTAAGCCACGAGAGGTACTACCACCAGACAGTACTAGAGGTACTACGACTGGAGAGTACTTTAAGCACGAGGTACTACGACTGGAGAGTACTTTAAGCGATGAGAGGTACTACCACCAGACAGTACTAGAGGTACTATGACCAGACAGTACTTTAAGCCACGAGAGGTACTACGAGTGTCTCACCTGGTCTGCACTGGTCAAAACACCAATGCTGCTACTACAACTACTACTGCTACTACTACAACTACGACTGCTACTACTACTGTGATTACTACTACTGCTACTGCTTGCTAGTGCTACTGCTTCTACTACAATTACTACTGCTACTCATACTGCTACTCTTAGGTGCTACTGCTATTACTACTACTACTGCTGCTATTACTACTACTACTACTGCTGCTATTACTACTACTACTACTGCTGCTATTACTACTACTACTGCTACTACAAGTACTACTGCTACTACAAGTACTACTGCTACTACTGCTGCTAGTGCAACTGCTGCTACTACAATTACTACTCCTACTTTTACTACCATTACTGTATTACTACTACTACCACTACTGCTACTACTACTACTACTGTTGCTACTAGTACTACTGCTACTCAAACTGCTTTTTTTCCACACTTTATTGACATTTGTCCTGTGCATTTGACCCGTCCTTCAGTGCCTCTGAGTCAGCGGGTGCTCAGTCTGTGACGTTGTTGCTCGTGTTGTTCAGGAGTACCTCAGGTGGAGGATTTGCTCTAAATCCTTGAATACTACAGTTCACCCTCCAGAGCAAGAGAACGTCCAGATCATGTTTGAGACGTGCAGGACGTCCGGTCACAAAGTCCTCCACCTGGACGTATGTGTCTTCACCCGGTTTACACTGGTCAAAACACTAAAGCTGCGGTTGCTACCACTACTAGTAAAACTGCTACTGTTACTCCCAGTGCTACTACTACTACTTCTACAACCAAAACAACTACTTCTGTCACTGGTTGATGACTAAATCCTTGCATATTATAACTGTAACCTTTGAACCGAAGAAGCAGCTTGGACGAGCAGCCAAACGTCTTCACTCCGTCAACGATTTGTCCAGTGACTGATTAAAATTTCGTTTTGTGTCAGACCTGGACGACTGAGGGACGATTGAGGGACGACTGAGGGACGACTGAGGGACGACTGAGGGACGACTGAGGGACGACTGAGGGATGACTGAGGGACACACAGACGTAACCTTTGGCAAGACACTTCAGTCCAATCATCCACAGCAAGAGAGGATCATAAAGTCCTCCACCTGCTCTTTAAGCGACGAAACACACTGGACTTGAACTGGTCCAAACGGTAATGCTGCTGTTGCTACTACTACTACTACTACTATTACTACTACTACTGCAGCCCTTGATATGTGCAGTGAGTGGAGTGATATCAGTGGTTTTCCTTATGTCCAATCTGAAAGTCCTACTCCTACTTCTCCTTTAAGCGATGGAGCATATTTCATAACGCTCAGTGACGTAGTTTGCAGTGGTGCTGACACTACTACCGTTACTACGATGAAGTATTTCTGTCAAGATCCCAGTCTGTCCCTGTGTTTCTGTGCTGTTTTTCCTCCTTCCTTTTGTGTCTGTACCTGGAGGTGGGCGGAGACTCTGGCACCGCCCACTACACACCTGCAGCCAATCAGCTATCAAGCCTCCACTTCAGGAGTATGTCAATTATTACTGCATTTACTACCGCTACAACATGTTTATTATATGTAGTAGACAAGTACTACTACTACTACAGACAGTAAACAACAGCAGATGACAGTAAATATATCTGGAGATCGGTTGGTGCCGCTGCCAGCTTTGTTCTGCAGTAACATTAAGTAAAACGCTCCGTCCACTTCGCCTGTAAGAATGTGTAAAAGTGTGTGGTGTAAAGATGCTAAAAGTCAAATTATAAAAGGCAAGTGAAAAGGAGAAGAATAGTAAGTACACAGCCTCGTTTTCATTCTCAAAGCTGCTCGACTGAACAGTTTAAAGGGCCCATATTACGCTCTTTTGTGATCTGTGTTATAATGTCGTTTCCTCATCACGAACACACCCGGAGTTGTGTTTTTTTGTTTCATTTACACATGTTTAACACACAAACGCAGCATATTTAGGCTCAAACTGAAAAAACACTCTGTTCCACCTTGTGATGTCATCATGTGGTGATACAGGAAGTGCTCCACTGTGTTTTAAACTCCACACACCTTCATTTCTAGAATCATTTGCATCATTTCAGCTCTGGGAAAGCCACTTATCTCGACTGAACTAAAGCTAAAAGGAGCTATTAACGTGAAAACTTCCACTTCATGACATCACAAGGTGGAACGGAGCATTTTGAGCATCGGGGAAGTAAACCAGAGTTACTCAAACATGTGTGAATGATCAAAACACAACTCCAGGTGTGTTTTTGAGGAGGTGACGGCGTTATAACACGGCTTAAACCTCACAAGAGTCAGTTTTGCGTAATATAAGACCTTTGAAACCAGTGGCGTCACCATGCCTCAATCTGTGCATGCAACTGTTACTGAATGAAGCTATGACGACAAGCAATCAGGTCTCCCACTGTTAATATACAAATGTTTTGGTTAAAAAATTATTACAAATGCGTAAAAAAAAAACAGCACAACAAGCAAATGAGTAAAAGAAACATGGAGCACACAGGCTGACGTTAGCATCCAGCACGTCTCACTGCTAACACCAGAATCAGGACTTACACATAATAGTAATTTTTGGTCTTCACTTCTGTCTGCAAACTGTAAAATGGTAAAGCACACATAGTACAGTCTTAAAGCGAAAACAAAGTAGCTAAAAGAGGTGGGTTTTTTGGTTAAGTAGAAGGTATAAATGTATGATTCAGACCTATGATGGCGTCCTGGGACGGGCTCGTCACGGCTGATCCGTTCTCACTGTCAGATCTCCTGTTCATCATCGGCATCTTTGGCAGAGAAAAGTGAAAGTTAGTACAAATGAATTATCAGGATCAAATCATTTATCAGAGTATTGGCTTGGACTTTTTTAAGTGAACCTTGTCTTTTTTTTAATGTTTTTTTTAGTAGTAAAAGTCAAGAAGATGAAAAAAAAGAACCATATTGCACTCTCTTATAATCCCAGAAAAACACCCACATCTTTTGTATCAGCTTCTTACAAAAATGCAAATGTGTTCCATGGATTACATCTCTCCCAACTCATCCTTTTCACAGTTTTCTCAGGCAGGTCTCCCGTGAAACACAACGGTTAGCAGCAGGGCCGGCTCGAGCTTTCAGGGGTCCCTAAGCTGAATTTGTCTCTGAGGCCCCCGACATCAGGTGCCTCCGGGCTCAGATATTGGTGATTCACATTTGACTCATTATGACTATTGTATTTGTGTTTATCTGACCAACATCAGACTGAAAACATCCAGAATGACACAACTACAACAGACACAAGAACAGAACACAAACATTTGGGGTGGGGGGGTCAAGAGTTTTAAAATTTTAGACATTTTTTCTTCGTTTCTGTTGGATTTTAACATGTTCCAGTTGTGACAGTGTTTCTTACATTTACATTATGTGGGGTCCTTGCTCCGGTGTAAACACAGAGCTGCCCTCACCTCTGCACGACTCAAAAACACATGTAGACAGCAGATATTTTACTATTATAAATATAAAACAAATGTAATTGTTTAGAGTGATATTTAAGCTACTGTAAACACATGAGCCTGTGTCCAATAAAACTTGATATATTATGTTGTTTTCAATATAAATGTACAGGCTCTGGGGGGCCCCCTGGTGGCCTCGGGGCCCTCAGCAGTTGCTCAGTCTGATTAAAGTCTGGACCGGCCCTGGTTAGCAGCCTTCAAACACATAAAGTGGAGTGATATTTGGCGAAATATCCTGGAATCACAACCATCAGCTAAAACATCATAATATTTTTTTATAGAGCCTATTTTTGCTCCCAGGCACTAAATAAAATAGAATATAATTTAATAATTGTTGAAGCACACAAGGAAAGCTATTCATGATAAACTCTCTTCAGATGTGCTTTTTTTTAATATTGATTTGCTATTCTCTTTTTGTACCCCTTATACATTATGTATAAAATGAAAAAACTAAACAAAAATAATAAAAAACAATGTATAAAACAAAGAAAAAAGGCAAATAAATGATCACTCAAAATAGTAATAGCACATCGAGGGTAAACAACTACACAAGCAGTTCTTTGTATCTGTGAGATCTAAACCATTTCTTTCTTAGATTTTGCATTTCAGCATAAAAAGATTAAAATCTTTCAAATCTTTATGATCAGCTTCCAGGATTTCACACCACAGAAGGAGGACGTAGGTCTTTAAAACTTTCCAGCTCAGACGGCAACGCGAAACTGCACAAGCCCAAGCACAGCCAATCAGAGCGCTGCGTTCAGGGCTTACAGGTTGACAATAAAATAAATAAATAAATAAATAAAGATAGTCTATTATTAGCTGCACAGAGCTCACAGTGTCTAATTATGTCACAATATAACGACCTTATATCACACAAAATGGACTCTTTTGAGTTTTGAGCCAATTTAGACAAAGCGAGTCTATTTATATATTCAATTTTAATTCATCTTTATTCCAGAGTCGTGGTCCATTTTTAAAAACAGACAAGGACAGTGACAATACACATAAAAACCTTTCAGTCATAGAATGTTCTAATGCTGTTACCTCCTCAAAAACACAGCCACAGTTGTGTTTTGTGCTGCAATTTTTAGTCTGTCAACATCTCCAAAGCTCAAAATGCTCTGTTCCACTTTGTGATGTCATGAAGTGGTAGTTTTCAAGTCAACGGCTGCTTTTACCTTTTGTTCAGTGGAGATTTGACATGACGTGACATCACAAGGTGGAGCAGAGTGTTTTCAGTCTGAGAGAAGAACTCAGCCTAAATGTGCAGAGTTTGTTTGTGCGTTAAACGTGTGTGAATGAAACAAAACACAACTCCATGTCTCCTGTTGTCTCTAAACTGTACATTGTTTTGCAGTTTACCTTTGGGTCTCCCGTGATGTCTGCGTGCGCTTGTAGGTCGTTGAGGGACATTCCGGGACATGGCATTGAAATACAAGAGCGCACTGCATCATGGGGCTCTCTCCTCGTCACGGAGCTATAAGAAATAAACATTTATCAACAAAACCATCCGTAGACAAAGCCCCAACATGCCTAGAGTGGTTTCAACTGATGGATGAAGCTCTATCTCTGAAAACCTGGCACGGATCTTTATAAAATGTGTCACAACTTGTTTCGGGGGCGAGAATGAGTGATGTGTCTAAGATGGTTTGATAGATTTAAGCATACAAGGGAGTAAATAATAATATTGGAGTAAGTGATATGGACCAATTTATTTGATTAAAAGTTTTGGGCAGTGATGAGATGAGACGGAGATGTCAGTAGATTATATAAATGGAAGAACAGAAGGCAAGTTTAGAGGATAAGTGTTAGAATACAGAGGATTATTATTATTATTATTATTATTATTATTATTATTATTATTATTATTATTATTATTATTATCATTGTCATTATTATTATTATCTTTATTATTATTATCATTGTCATTATTATTATTATTATTATTATTATTATTATTATTATTATTATTATTATTATCATTATTATTATCATTGTTATTATTATTATCATTATTATTATTATTATTATCATTATTATTATTATCATTGTCATTATTATTATTAGCATTATTATTATCATTATTATTATTATTATTATTATTATTATTATCATTGTCATTATTATTATTATTATCATTGTCATTATTATTATTATTATTATCATTATTATTATTATTATTACTATTATCATTATTATTATTATTATTATTATTATCATTATTATTGTTATTGTTATTATTATTATTATTTGATAACCAGAGATATTTAAGGCAGACTATAATGGTAAAAATGGAATAATTATCTAAAAAATATTCAATGTATTACACAAAATCTAGCCTTTGTGTCATATCAGCTTTAATTTACTTTAGTTCAGTTTGATTTCAATAAACTGGGTCATATTAGAGGAATGGTGATGTATCAGACATGGTTTGAATAATCATGAATAATCCTAAAAACATGATGTTTCTTGTCACAGTTTAACACAAAATTTGATTTGGCGACGTCCCTAAGTACAGGCTGAGGCAAGAATGGATCATTTTAGAGATATTTTAATATTAATATTAATGGTAAAATGGCAAATTGTCACATTTTTATACAGAGCTTTTTCTACTTCAAGACGCTCAAAGCACGTGGACCTGACAGCTCTACCAACTGTGTTTATGTCGAGAGCAGGATTCGAACCGCCAACCTTCAGATCAGTGGACAAATATGAACATTTTTACTATGATAATCCCTACAAGTGTGGTTTGAACAATGTTTTGTCTTAACACTGCTTTTTCAAGACATGACGCAGGAAAGTCCTGATGTTTTTTTGTTCTAAATTCTGTTGGCTAATGAAAATGTACGAGCAAACTATGAATCTTAAAACACAGGCCATGTATAGAAAGATATTGCTGTAACATGGTGTTTTATATAGTAGTACTTTATACTATTTCACCAGTAGAGGGCAGATGTCCCTCTCCACCCTCCCTTCACTTGGCCTTTGCAACCGGAGTGGGTCGGCCAGTCTAATTACAGATGGTAGCTTTAAGTTGACCTGGTTTATAGTATCAGGCCGGTCAAGCACAGACCTCACTGTACATACACAACACTGATGTCAAATGTATTCAGTTTCTTACATTTCTTTGCCTTCACTTTTCCGTCTCTCTCTCTTCTTGTCGGCCTTGGTCTGTTTCCCTCCGAGCAGTGACGTAATCTTTTGCTCCCTCTTCTCCTCCTTCACTTTCGGCGCTTCTGTCTTTTTACTCGGCGCTGGCAGTTTGCTCTTTCTAAACCCAAACCAATTTGCCAGACTTGACCCTGACTTTTGCTTTACCTCCGTGGTCCTCTCTTGTTCTTGCGACTTGTGCAAATTTTCCTCAATTCCAATCATGACCTTCTCTTCGATAGTGGTAATAGTGCTTTGTCTTTCCGGTTCCTCCGATACCGGCTCTCCAAACGCGCTGGAAAATTGTTGTTCGATTTGAAGTCTTCTCGCTTGTTCACGTTGTAGTTTTAAGCTTTGTAATCTCTCGCTGGATGACGCCAAATGAGAAGGGGCAGCTAGACCTTCTTCAATTAAGAAGTTATTCAAGAGCGATCTATTCATGGGGCAGTGGTAGCTACTAGAACAGCTCATACTACCTGGAAGGACATCACCGAGAGAATTTAGCGAACTTCCTGAGTGGGTTTTGATTTGCGTACGAACTTTACCAGACCGATTGAAACTTGGCCTGTCCATGTAGCGTGCGCCGAAACTCTGACTACGTGCTTTAGCGCCGTTCATCCCCATTACAGGCTTGAAAGGAGGTCTAGTTGATACTGAAACTGATCTTTTGAATAGCCAACCCTCTTCGTCAAATCCCCAATCCAACATTACGCCATGTTCGGGAGCTAGCGGTTGTACGCAAGGCTCCGAATCCAGCGAATTACAACGCATCTCAACTCTACGGCGAGCTTTTTCGTCTTGCATCTTTTGAGGATCGCAAGAAAAAGTTTGAAAAGTTTTGAGGCATTTTGTGTCATCTTTACCTGGGCGTTCAAAAACAAGGAAAGTATTGCTTTCTTGTCCGGCGATTGCTTCGTGGGACTTGGCGTTCACCGGGATGGTCATTTTAACGGCTCTAGATGTTGCACTTTGAGGATTATGAACGATGCCATGATAGTAAACGTTTGAGTAGGTATGTGGAAGCGCTTCAGACAGCTTTGGCTCACTTATGCTTTGTTGAGATCGTTGGAGGATGTTTTGACTCGCCAAAATAAAATGCGGCCCGTTTTCATTATAGCACGTGGCTACGGACGGTACGGCTTGCGATTCGTGAACTTGGAAAATCCTCGCTGAACCAATGTGCGTGTCTAGTTTTGCATATTGATTGTCTTGCCCACAAAGTAGCTGGTTGGATTTCGCTGAATTTGATGTTTTGACGCCAAGTGGCATTTGGGTTTTCGAATCAGAGCTAGATCTGAGAAGCAGTGATGTACTTCGGCCAGGAGGAAGTGGCGGGGGAGAGGGAGACCTATGCTCACAATTGGGAACATCGTAATCTTGTCTTCGTTGCTTTCTGGGCGAACACAGCAGATGATCATAAACCCCATCTTCAATTGTCTCGTTGTTGGACTGACATCTTGTGATTTGCATCGGGATCTTCGTTGGACTTTTCAAACCTTCTTGCGGCTTAAATGGCTTCGAATTCTTAACCGGAGATGCGAGCGGAGACCGATTTTGCACGTTATCGAGAGATTTTGAAGTCGTCACTACTTCCTGCTCCTCCCTTTCAATTTTACCGAATTGATTCTTGCTTGCACCGTGCGTTTTGCTATAACTTGAGCGTTTACTTGCGACGCTTTGCCCGGAGGAGCTAGCTTGCGCTTTCTGCTTATGATCCTTGATAAGCTTCTGGTGCAAAGGTGAGTGAGTATGTTTTGCTTGATCTTGTCCTCCATCTGCACTCTTACTCCTCAAAATGAATGCCCTCCTCGCTGAATCGCTAATATCGAGTTTTTGGCCCAGTTGCGAAGATTCGGTTGCTCCATTTTCCATTTGGGCTTCGACTTGACTTGCTTGGTCCCGGCATTGTGGTACCTCCATAGATGAACTCCTCTGTCTAGCCTCACTACTCAGGACCCTGGTTGCAGTACTTTGAATACTTCCTTTCTCCGCTTGCTTCAAACCGCCTTGCTGCTTTTTAACCTGATCCAACCTCGACTTCCTGTCTGTTGTCTTTTCCTGGTTATTATTCTTATCACTTAGCTTCAAACATTTTTGCCTTTCTAGTGAATTATCATCGTCCATTTGGAGTAACCCGTCTGTCGGACTAACTCCTGGTTTAACCGTGGGCAAAAATGCAAAGTTATCCGTTACTGGAGACAGCAAAAGACCAGTATTTCCAGCTGCTTTTGAATCACCAAATTTATCCAAGCTTAGTAGCTCTTTAGCTGGTTGCTCGCTAGCCTCACTATTAGCCACGTTAACCGCTACATCCTCAATGACTTCTTTATTAGTCTTGCTAGCAGGCGTCACTTGCTTGGTAGCGCTAACTTTCTGCCCGCTCTTCATCCCAAAAGAGTAGATCCCTTCATTCGACGTCATACAGTCGTTGCAGTGCGTCGAGGGGGGATGTAAGGAAGCCTCTCTGGGACACATTTGAAGACGTTTCAGTCCTTTCAGGATGTGACCCTCTTTCCAGCCGAGCTCTGTTGGTTCAATGGGGGCGGAGTGGTTACTGGAGAAGGATCCACTGCTCAGACGCTTGTCCCGCCCACCTCCGCACTGGAAATAAAGAAAAAATGGCTGTTTCAGATGAGATCACAACAGTCTATAGGCCAATAATATTTAAGACGGATGAGGGAGTGGTAGTAGTAGAGACCTCACCTGTTTGGATAAGCCCCGCCCCTCTGCCCAGGTGTGTGATCCTGATGAGTACTCGCTGCAGCCGCTGGACAGGGACTGGTCACTGCCACTGCTCCTGGGACAGGTGAGGCTGAGCAGACTGGGCCAGCGCCCCATCGGGACACTGGCTTTACCGTTCCTCTGCAGGTCCTGGAAGATAGATAAGGAATTATTAGTCAGTTATAAAAGAAATGAAGTAGCAATTTATGTAGCTTTGTTTCATATTACCCACCAAACAATTCAACCTAAACATGTATAGCTGTATTTTCTTTTAAATTTGAATATCTTATGTTAATTGATTATTTAAGTTCAGTAAAATGTTTAGTCAAGACATAATTTTTAGCAGACTTTTTTTCACGTCTTTTTGTACTTCATATTCTGTCAGGTTTGGTCCTTGGATCACAGTTTATCCCTGATGTATCAGTTTAGTCCACTTCTCTCCATGATTTAGTCCTGGTCTAGTCCAGGTTTAGGTCTGGGTTCAGTCCCAGTTTAATCCCAGTTTTACTCTGAGGTGTGTACACATTTGTGAACATTTGCTCGTCTGTCTGGAGAAGAGCCGTGTGCTGTTCTGTGTGTGTGAAAATGACTTTACTGGGTTATTTTGTCCAATAACTCCTCATACAGAAAAACAATAAATACATTTTAGCATAATTGCGCGTCCACAGAGTATATGCTCTCATTTGCATTCACAGGGGCCGACCTCTTTTACTCCATGTCAAACCTATTTCCTGATGTTAAGTTTTCCAATATCTATTTCCTTTTTCTCAATATTGTTCCACTGTCTGAACAATATATAGAAGCGCTGTGCTTGGGCCCTGGGCGGTCTATTTGTCCCTGTCACGCCTCTCTGTGAATCAATATAGTGGACACACCGCTGTCTCTTCTCATCCTCGGGCTAATTGAAAAATGAATTGACATTTTCCACTCTGCAGGTTTTATGGGCCTGGTTTTAAAATACAAAGTGTTGTTGTAGACTTTGTCCCAGCTGAAGTATGTAGTAAAGCTGAGTGTTGTGAGAGGCAGTGAATCGTTAATTGAATGAATAAAGTTTGGTGTTTAGACCTGAGCAGGTAAACATGTTTACAATGGGGTGAGGTATTCACGGGGTGAGCTCCTGTTTAAAGGGGCAGGGCACATTTTCTTGCTGCAATAAAGTAGCATTTATGTAAAGACGTGTTGTAAACGCATGTGCTGTCTGCATTTAAAGTGAGCTGTGTGCATGAGACCGCCGTGTGCACGAGACCGCCGTGTGCAGGAGACCGCCCTGTGCAGGAGACCGCCGTGTGCACGAGACCGCCGTGTGCACGAGACCGCCGTGTGCAGGAGACCGCCGTGTGCAGGAGACCGCCGTGTGCACGAGACCGCCGTGTGGACGAGACCTCCGTGTGCACGAGACCGCCGTGTGCACGAGACCGCTATGTACATGAGACCGCCCTGTGCAGGAGACCGCTGTGTGCAGGAGACCGCCCTGTGCACGAGACCGCCGCGTGCACGAGACCGCCCTGTGCAGGAGACCGCCCTGTGCATGAGACCGCCGTGTACATGAGACCGCCCTGTGCAGGAGACCGCCGTGTGCAGGAGACCGCCATGTGCACGAGACCGCCCTGTGCAGGAGACCGCCGTGTGCAGGAGACCGCCCTGTGCTGTCTGCAGTTCATTATAAAGCGTTTCCATTGTGAGAGAGTGCGTCTGGTGCAGTGTCCGTCTGTTGTTGTTATCAGTTGTGTGACCGCTCTGGCCTCTGAAAGTGAAAAGTGCTTATAAACTTATCGCAGAGAGTAATTAGGATTCTCAGAACACACTGGAATATGTCTGGACCACTGCAAACAGTTCACACTCAACTAGGGCTGTTTTTCATGTTCTAAAACAGCACAAACCCAGGGTGAGCAGGTTTTTAAAATAAATAAACTGGGACACTGGGGCTGGGATGTTTGGTGTAGATAAAACTGTGAAAAGAGTCGATCATTGATTCACTTGTGTCTGTATTTTTTTGTATTTTAGCAAAACAAATGACAATAAATCCACTGCTCTGGTTGGCAGGATCCAGTTGGTTAAAAACAGGGACATGAGACATTTCTTGTGTAGAACTGAGACAAATCAGAGGTTTTGGATGGTTTTGGGACACAGGGCTCAAACTGGGACTGTCCCGGGTCAATGGGGACGTGTGGTCACCATAAACTAATCAGGTACAGCTCCTATAACTGTAACATTTTGATACTTTAAACCAGTTCATCAGATCATCAGAGATAGAGAGATAGATCAGATAGAGAGATGAAAACAGATAGATAGATAGATAGATAGATAGATAGATAGATAGAGATATAGAAAGAGACAGAGAGAGATAGACAGACAAATAGAAGAAGAGAGATAGATTAGAGAGATAGATAGAGAGGGTGAGAGATAGATTACAGAAATAAATAGATATAGAAAGAGCGAGAGAGCGACTAGATGGATAGAAAGAGAAACAGAGATAGATAGAGAAAGAGATAGATAGATACATAGATAGATTAGATAGATAGTTGATAAAAAGAAAGAGATGGCTAAAAATAGAGAGATAAAGACAGAAAGAGGCAGAGAGAGAGAGATAGATTAGATAGAGAGAAAGAGAGAAACAGAGAGCGAGACAGATTAGATAGAGAGAGAAATAGATACATAGATAGAAAGATATAGATAGATAAAGAGATAGAGATAGGAAGAGACAGAGATAGAAAGAGAGACAAACAATAGAGGAAGAGAGAGATAGATTTGAGAAATAAATAGATATATAGAGAAAAAAGAGATTAGATGGATAGAAAAAGAGAAACGGAGATAGAGATAGATAGAGATAGATATATAGATAGATTAGATAGATAGTTGGACAGAAAGAGATGGCTAAACAGAGAGAAAGATACATAGAGAGATAGAAACAGATACATAAAGAGAGAGAGATAGAAAAAGACAGAGAGAGATAGATACAAAAAGAGGAAGAGAGGTAGATTAGAGAGATAGATAGATAGATATAGAAAGAGCGAAAGAGAGAGTTTAGATGGATAGAACAAGAGAAACAGAGAGATAGAGAAAGAGAGATACATACACAGATTAGATAGATAGTTGGATAGAAAGAAAGAGATGGCTAAACAGAGATAGAGACAGAAAGAGGCAGAGAGAGATAGATTAGATAGATGGAAAGAAAGAGAGAAACAGAGAGAGAGACATAGAGAGATTAGATAGAGATAGATAGATAAATAGATAGATAGATAGATAGATAGATAGATAGATAGATAGATAGATAGATAGAGATAAATAGATATTTCTTTGTCACATACAATGTTATACAGTTGATAACAGGCCGTGAAATGCCAAAGGTGTGTTGTTGTTGTTGTTGTTGTTGTTGTTGTTGTTGTTGTTGTTGTTATGATGATGTACTAACCCTGTATACTGTAAATACTTTGAGTGAAGTACTACCCCTGTATGCTGTAAATACTTTGAGTGAAGTACTACCCCTGTATGCTGTAAATACTTTGAGTGAAGTACTAGCCCTGTATGCTGTAAATACTTTGAGTGAAGTACTAGCCCTGTATGCTGTAAATACTTTGAGTGAAGTACTACCCCTGTATGCTGTAAATACTTTGAGTGAAGTACTAGCCCTGTATACTGTAAATACTTTGAGTGACTAATAGTGACATAAGAATACTTGTACTAATGTATACTTGTAAAACTGAACTGTATCTACCTCTAACCACATAACACCAGACTGTATACTTGTACTACTGTATACTTGTACTCATGTATACTTGTACTACTGTATACCTGTATTACTGTATACTTGTACTCATGTATACTTGTACTCATGTATACCTGTAAAACTACACTGTATGTACTTCTAACACACAGCCCCAGACTGGGACGTGCTTTGGGTAAATGATCTTAAAATGGCCTCCACTTTTCCCTCGTGTTTCTTCTTAAATCTTTTGATTAGCTGTTCCTCTCTCCGTCAGCGTCAACATGCAGTGAACTCCAGCCACTCAACAATGAAGAATCAAAGTACTTTAGAAACCTGTAAAACCTCATTAGTTTTCTCTGCAGACTCAGACAGTGCATTGATATCTGAGGACTGTGCGTTCTTACAAAATGTCAAGCGTGGATAATGGACAAAGCTCGTGCTCAAAGTCTTTAAAAGTGCTTTTGAGAGAAATACACATTACTTTTTATCAAATGTTTTTGTGTTTTGGATCAGACATTTACATTTTAATGTGAAGAACAGGTGGCATTTTGAAGAAACATTAAGATAACACTCCTGAGCTCTTTTGTGTATTTGTTTCGTGCACACATATTAGGCATAGACTCCAATACACCTGTGGCTCATACATTTTTGGTTCTTTGCATTTTAAAGCTCCACTATGTCTGTGTCCAGGTCTGATCCATGGCAAAAGATGAAATTAAATCTGTCAACTGGACAAATTGTTGCAGGAGTGAAGACGTTTAGCTGTAGACGTTAGGGAGGAGCTAACTTCACTGAAACTGGAAACAGCTTTAACATCTTAAACAACCGTATTCAACCTTTAACGACCCTGCTATTGTTCTCTTTGTTTTGGGTCTGAGGATAGAGTTCAAGATCGGGGAGAGATTCTCTTTCCTATCAAAAATATCTTCTTTAACTCTCCTCTCAAGCCATTTCTTTTCTCTGTCTCAGATCTGACCCTCACTCTCTTCAAAGTTGTGGTCAGTGTCTTTGAGATGTAGATGGACAGCAGACTGTGTCCTGAGCTGCTCTCTCTCTGTTTATTGTCCTCACTCATACAACGATTTGTCCAGTTGACAGATTAAATTTTTGCTAAAGCTCCACTATGTAACTTTCCTGGTGGATCCCTGCCACTTGCTTGTCTCCAAGATTTTAAGACTTTACCTGTAAGGAATAACTTTGGACCACTTCAAACTGTTTAAAATGAACTAGTTCTGTTTTTATTTGAATAGATTCTTTTTTGAGACCAAGGTTTAGTTTGTTTGTTCTGCTCACTAGCACCTCACAGTGGTCACGTGATGTTACTGCGATGTGTTTTGGCACTGTTTTCATACCGGTGGAGGCAGGACAACAGCGCCATCTGTAGTATCCCAGGTGTGTCACAGTAAAAAAGGCCCCTTGTCTTGGTTTAAAGTCCCGTGGGCAGGTTTCTGTATGTCAGTCACCTCCTTAATCCAGAGATGATGTTTTTTGTCCTCTGTCCTGACGATGTTTGCTCCGTCCCGGTCCATAATGTGGTTCTAATGTGGGGTATAACACTCACAAATGTCAGATGGCGCTGTCCTCCTGCCTCCGCCGTAGAAAAACAACCCCAAAACGTGTTTAAATCAGCTGAACGGACACGTCACAGCAACATCATGTGACCACTGTGAGGCGCTAGTGAGCAGAACAAACTGTCAGAGATGAAAACAAACGAAGCCTTGGTCTGAAAAAAGAATCTTTTCAAATAAATGATCAGACCAGATGAACCTCATTGGACTCGTTTGATTTTTCATGTTTTAAAGACAGTAAAAAACAGGAACATTGACTTTGAATAAGCCGATTTTTCTCATCACAAAAAAATAAATTACCCCACCAAATGTGAAAAATACAACTAGTGTGAACAGTTTATATATAATCTATAACATAATCTAGTAGTTCAAAGAAGTTTCTGTCCGTGCTGATTACAGCCTGAATCTTTTATGAGTTTTAACTTGTTGTTGTGAAGCACTTTGTGACTTCCTTGTCTGTGAACGGTGCTGCATAAATAAACTTTGGTACCTCACTTGAAAGTTCTTCGAGGGCCAAACTCGTCCTAACCTTTTGAATCTTAAAGAACACATTATGCATTCTCCTGGTCTGTTCCGTGGAATAAGTATTTTACATTTTCAAACTTAAAATGATGTCTGCATTTGGAAAATATACTTCTATACTAACTAAACTTAAAATCTAACCTAAAACTTAAAATCTAAACTTCATCTCTGTTTCCGGTTAGGTATTTAGGCGCTGGAGCTCCCTCTGCTGGCAACAGTGAGAATGAACTACTGTATTGGAAAGAGTCTTAACAGAGCCATTTGACCACAGAATGACACTGCAGTCTGGAGTTTTACCTACGACGCAACTAACTGGGCACAATGCAAACTGAGCACAGCGTCCACTCTTCTTCAGTTTGCGTCCGTCATGATCTACTGCAATTTAAAACTTTCCATAGACCACATCTGTCAAAGGTGTGTCTCTCCAAACTGTCCCTGGGGTGGACACAGCTGTGACCGCTGTGGGCGGGGCCAGGTCTCACTCGCTCAAACCTTTTGGAGTTGTCCAAAAACACCCCCTACAGGACAAATATATTTCATTTGCTGTCAGATGTTTGTCAGTTACAGTTTGGTCCTGACCCTGTACTCGCTCTGTTCAGTGTGTCCTCAGTTACTGCAAATCTTCAGAATGAACAAAAATCATTTGTCAAATTTGTAACATTATCGGCCAGAAGACTTATTTTATTGAACTGGAAACAAAAAAACAAAAAAAACCCAAAACTAAATATAGAGTATGTAACCTGAACCCCGCCCTCTCCTTTATTTTTATTTATTTAGATTATTACTTTGTATATTGAATTATTATTATTATTTATTTTTTTTATTATTATTATTATTATTATTATTATTATTATTATTATTATTATTATTATTATTATTCCTGTGTTTTATTATTATTATTATTATTATTATTCCTGTGTTTTATTATTATTATTATTATTATTATTATTATTATTATTATTATTATTATTATTATTATTTTGGATGTGTTCTTTCCAGGGAACATATTCTATTTTCTGATCTGTTCTAATGCTGTTTCCTCGTCACAAACAGACCTGGAGTTGTGTTTTGTTTCATTCACACATGTTTAACCCTGCAGAAAACACTCTGTTCCACCTTGTGATGTCATCATGTGGTGATACAGGAAGTGCTCCACTGTGTTTTTAAACTCCATCATCAGAATCATTTGGATCATTTTAGCTTCTGGAACTGCCACTTATGTTGACTGAACTAAAGGTAAAAAGTAGGAGGAGTTAACTTGAAAACTAGCACTTGATGACATCACAAGGTGGAACAGAGCGTTTTGAGCTTTGGAGATGTAGATAGTCTTATAATAAAGAGTCACTCAAACACGTGTGAATGAAACAAAACACAACTCCAGGTCTGTTTCTGATGAGGTAACAGCGTTATAACGTGGATTAAAGCTCCAAAAAGTCCATTTTGTGTGATATAACCGACCCATTTCGTGTTGTTCCTTCTTTCTAAAGTTGCGTTACTTTTCCCCGCTTTTCAAATCTTTCAAACCAGGGTCACACTCAGACAATTGGCGCTCTCTGGATCAGTGCCATTCCTGCAGACAGCGACCTGCGGTTCCTCATGCCACGACCCCATTTAAAAGCGCATTGATCGTTTGTACTCCCTCTTCCTCTCAAAGTCGTTAGTGTCATCTGTTAGCAATAATTAATGTGAATGTGAATTAATTGCACGAGGGAGCTGGGGACTTAACTCATTTGCTGCATTCATTGATATGCTCGTATTACTTGATGGTACACGCTGGTCTTTTCAATCTGACACATTGTGAGAGAAGACAGCGCCGGGAACAATCTCCACACTAATTACAGGGATCGTGTCGGAGGTTATCTGAGATCTGACACCCGCGATAAAGTTTAACAAAACTCTCAGTCATAAATGTCCACAGAGCTTCACAGGCCAAGGGCAAGAGCAATTTGACCCACAATGCACTGGAGCCCGACAGTGACCGCCCGCCCCCCGGCTCTCCAACTGCACTTCTCATTTTTCCATAGAGTTAAAAATAATATTAAAAGTTTGAATGTGCATTGTGTTCTGTGTCCTGATTGGCTAAGGGACTGTAGACCATTGTGTTCTGCGTCCTGATTGGCTAAGGGACCGTAGACCATTGTGTTCCGCGTCCTGATTGGCTAAGGGACTGTAGACCATTGTGTTCTGCGTCCTGATTGGCTAAGGGACTGTAGACCATTGTGTTCTGCGTCCTGATTGGCTAAGGGACCGTAGACCATTGTGTTCCGCGTCCTGATTGGCTAAGGGACTGTAGACCATTGTGTTCTGCGTCCTGATTGGCTAAGGGACTGTAGACCATTGTGTTCCGCGTCCTGATTGGCTAAGGGACTGTAGACCATTGTGTTGTGCGACCTGATTGGCTAAGGGACCGTAGACCATTGTGTTGTGCGTCCTGATTGGCTAAGGGACTGTAGACCATTGTGTTCTGCGACCTGATTGGCTAAGGGACTGTAGACCATTGTGTTCCGCGTCCTGATTGGGGGGGAAGTCAAAGTAGTAAAGTACTGCAAAAAAATAATAATAATAATAATAAATTGAGGTATCTGTGCTTTACTAAAGTACATTTTAAAGTGGATGCTTTACTTTTACTTCACTAAACCTGAGAGCAGTATCTGTACTTTCTACTCCACTACATTTTTGAACTGAAAAGTAAAAGTATTTTTTTTATTATTGTGTGAGACCTGCTGAAAATGCTGAGGGTTTATTTTTTTATCATGTTCATAATTTAAGTAAACAAAAATATACAAATAAAAACAGCTAAATAAATATATGAATCCAATTATTTCTGTTCTGTATCAAAATCACCACATTTGAATCTTTATTAGGTTTTTATTAGGTCTCAAACTCTGAGCAAAATACTTACTTTTTACTCTTTAAACATGTTTTTTTTTTTCATGTGACACTTTTACTTTTACCTGCAAAAATATTCCTTGAACATTTCTGATCAGATTCTTTCACAAACCTGTTCTACTCCACAGATTTACCAATTAATCTAACCCCTCATGTTATAAATAAAAATAAAAACACTAAAATAAAAGTGCGGCGCCTTTTAAATATCAGCCCACAGGAGGATTAAACATTAAACATTATTATTCCCTGTGTATTCTTTATATCCAAGGTAAATAAAGTGAAGCGAGGGTAAAACGGCTGCATGTTGAGGACACTGAAACCATTTTCCATTGAGTTGTTTTGAGCTGAACAGTAAAGCAGACGAAGGCTCATCAGACCGTTAAAGTACAAGGACGAGACAGTTTATGCATGTTTTAGTTTTAGCTTCTCATCAGAACGCACTCATGTGGAGCACGGCGGCCCTCAGCAAGGTTACCCACGCCCCACGCTCCACGCCGGGCGCTAAACTCCACCTGTAAACAGCCCTCACACTCTGCACGTTCATTTATCTGAATAGAGTGGAGTTTCAGATGACGTCACGACCGTCTAAAGGACAATAATATTTCATACAAACGAGGAGCAGCTAAAATGATTTATTATTTATGAATCAAATGCAGATTTCTGATGTAAAGCAGTGAGTTCTTAGACATAGACTGTATCTATAAAAGGACATAGTGAACCTGCTTCATTTGACCAGGGCCGGTCCAGACTATAATCAGACTGAGCAGCTGCTGAGGGCCCCGAGGCCAGCAGGGGGCCCCCAAGAGCCCATACATTTATATTTAAAATAATATAATATATCAAGTTTTATTGGACACAGGCTTGTGTGTTTACAGCAGCTTAAATATCACTCTAAAATAATCACATTTGTTTTTATCTATAGTAGTAAAATCTCTGCTGCTGTTGTGTTTGTTTTTGAGTCGTGCAGAGGTGAGGGCAGCTCTGTGTTTACACCGGAGCAAGGACCCCACATAATGTAAATGTAAGAAACACTGTCACAACTGGAACATGTTAAAATCCAACAGAAACGAAGAAAAAATGTCTAGAATTTTAAAACTCTTGAGCCCCCTTATATGTTTGTGTTGTTCTTATGTGTTTGTGTTTGTGTTGTTTCTTTTATCAATAGTAAATGTGTCTCATGAGATCGTACATTGTAGGATCTGAAACCATCAGTGAGCAGCAGACGAGTGAGGATGGAAATGTGATGTTTCAGGCTTGGGTTGTGGGTTATACTTTGCACCTGAGACCAGCATGAGTGGATTTTATCATCAGAAAAGATGTTTTTCCTGCATCTGTGCAACAAACTGGACATGGAGCAAGTCTGGACTCTCCACAGCTGCTGCGTCCTGTTGTGACATGAACATCGACGGTGTAATGAGTGAAGACCAGACCTGCAGAGGCGCCGCGCTGTCATTTATCAAGGTACTATTGATCCAAGAAAGTTTGAACGTGTAAATATTGCTCTATAATCTTATTTTTAAATTCTTTATTTATAAATGTTAATGTTTTACTATGGTGGGAACATTTAACACACATTCCCATCATTTACACATAGAAAACAGAACAAAATGGGACAAAACGGAGCGACCACAAAGTGCACGTTATTCATCCGTTTACTTAGACTCTTAAATAAAATTGGGTCTTTTTACATTTGCATATTCAACCCACTTTTCCCAACAAACCATCCTCGTTTGTCATTTACAAACACTTTCATCTCTTCCGTTTTATAAAAGTCAAATGTTATTTCACACCGTGTTGTCAGATTTGCTCTGTCCTGTGATAATCATGTCTTTGTTAAACATTTCTTAGTAGCAAACAACAAGGCACTAAACATTTATCCTGCTTCATCCTGTGGTAAACGTCCAAAGACAGTTTTTATGTGCACAGGTCTTTTTTTGTGTCGACGCTGTTTAATCATTGTATCTGATCGAACTTTTCCAGCCAAACTCTGTGAGAAAGTGAATTTCCGCTGATGTTTCCAAATAAAAGTCAGTTCTTCCTCTGATATGTTTACTCCTCCTTCTTCCCCCACAGTGTTTTAACCTTCCAAGTTGAGTGGGATTTTTGTCATTCATTTATACATTCACTTATTATCATTACATCACATGCATTTTGATCACTTTTACCAGGTCCATGTTCACCTCTGACGCCGTATGAATCTGTGAGGAATGTCGTATTTGAAGGTATCGGTCAAAATTCAGCTTTTCCAAATGATATTTATGTCTCAGTATTTCAAAACTAATCAATTTGCTGTTTTTAATCAGCGTGCTTATTATTGGTAATCCCTTGGAAGACACATTTTGAATCTAATCTGTTTGGTAAAAATAAAGTTAAAGTTGTATATTTGTACGTGTGTGTTTTGTGTGTTGCTTTGTGTGGTCAGTCTTGGTCCAGCAGGAGACTAAGGATCAAAATGAGCTTTTTTTTACACATTGTCCATTTGATGAATAAATACAAATATTGTAATCTCCCCACTGTGGGACAATAACACGTGTGTTATCTATAATTAGAGAAAGGGGCCCCGTGCACATGAGAGTCCAGTGGAGCAGTAAACAGGACTTCATCTTTGACCTTTGAGTTAAAGGGCAGAGTGTCTGAGCTCAGTGTGAGACGCTGCTACATTCATCATACTTAACATCAGAACAACTGTGCCCTGGTTTCATAATGAGGGACACTTATCACGTCTCACAACAACAACGTGTACTTATAGAAAACTTTTACGGCAAAAAATGCAACACGATGTACTTTACACAAAAAGAACACACAACAGCAGTCGACAGTACAGATGAGTGTGTTCAGAGGTTATTACTTACAGCTTTGTGTCAGATTTCACAGCCCTGGATGTGTCTGTCAAACTTGTATATTCACAAAAGATACACAATATGTGTACGCTCAGTTATTTTTTATGTGTAGTCCATGATAAATATGTATAACACCATTTCTGCTGGTGACTTTTCAAGGAGGAAATTTGCAATTGTCTATGGAAGGAATTCAAACCTGGACAGGTTGAAAAGCAGGGTAAAAAAATATAATCGTTCTGTCCCTGTGTAGCTGCAGATGAGATTAATACTTGAATAAAAAAGTTTGATCACAAAGATTTCACAGCCGTGTTGGAGTCTCCTGAGTCTCTTAAAAATGTCATAATCAGTTTGGATTTTCCTCCGTGTACGTTCAGGATGTCGGTTTAGTTTTGTTAAGTGTTTTACCTCTTCATTATTAAGTCTTTTGTTTTTTAAAAATTGTTTTAGACTTAAAAACAGATATTTAAGATGAGCATCAGTGGGAGATACGGCATTTTCCACTGAGGCGACATCAACGGTTTCACTGTAAAGGTCAATACACGATTCAGCACTTTCTGTTTTCAAAAAGCTTTTTAAACCGTGTGTTAGTGGTTTTATGGGCTCCATTAAAACATCAGAGAAAATACTAAAATGACGGGACACAGTGACGTCCTGATATTGAGGATAAGGTTGAGGCTTTTTGTAAGACTCAAGTCCAGAGAATGATCTTGATTATGATGGAAAACCAAACATGTATAAACCCAAAGACAGCGAGTCACGTAAAGACAGGGGCCAGGGCCAGTAAGGCCTTCTCTGTGCCTAAACATGCTCAGAAAAGTGATTTTATTTTATTTTATTTTATATTCTCTGTCTCCTTACGTCATATTATATCCACTTTGTTGAGTTTCTTCCAATGTTGTTTATTGTGGTACAGTTTTTATCCAATTATATTTCAGCTGCTTGTGTTGTCAGGCAGATTTCATTTTCCTGGGGCCTTAAAATGCTCCTGAAATTAAGTGTTGCTTGACGAGTCTGTACTGAGGTGATGTTGTAATGTGTAAGTGGGACGTCACTGAAGGGTCAAGGGTCAAATGCATGGCCCGACACTGACGTAAAACTAATGCTGTACATTTTCTAAACAGTAACGCAGAAAATTCATCAATAAAACCAACTGTTAGTGAGTGATTGAAGATAACTGACAGAACTGAGGATGTGTCACAGCATATTTTTAAAATGTGTGTGAAATAGTTCAAAACCGGCCAAGGTTGAGCGATACACAAACAACTACTGCAAAGTCTGTATAATTATTGTAATGCAAAGTATGATGGTTAAAGGGGCTTACTCATCCCCACAAAACAAGAGCTTATTTTTAAATATGTATTCAAGGTTTTAGTGTAATCCAATGTTTATCCTGCAGTTGAAAGTTACTGACAAAGCGTTTGGCCGCCCCACATAACACTGAATTACACATTACCTACACTGACGCGCTGTTATTCTGGATTATTATTGTAGTATTAATCAAAAACGCTCATTTCTCGTGCGTTAAAAGCCAGTGTTCAACATTTTACGCATTTGTCTGAACCACAGGAGACAAAGGAGACAAGAATATCCTCGACAAACACTCGTTCTCATTGGCTCAGTTATGGATTTTCAACGACTTTCCGGAGTTTTCCTGGAGATGAATCTGTCAATCTTTAATCAAATATGAGCGTTCCTGGCCATTGCTCTGACTTTGCTGTGAGGAAAGTGTGTTACTTTTGTTCACACATCGAGCGGCAGTGAAGGATCCAGACGTTTGTAAGACTATTAACGAACTAAACAAGAGAGAAATGTGAGAAAGTGTTAATGTCTGTGTGAGAAAAGTGTATAAAGTGTGTGGTGAGGGGTTTTACAGACAAAAACAGAGAGAATAACTGTAAAAAATAAATCTGATACGTCGTGGATTTTGCTTATTGAGGGTTATTTTTAGAACGTGATAAACGAGGGACCACTGTATTTCAAAATCCCAACAGCAGTCGCCTCATCGGACTTTGCAAAACTGTCTCTTTAACCAACAGAAAGTAAAAAATCAAACAGTGAAACAGTGAAACAGTCGTTGGTCAATAACAGGCACATCAGATTAACGCAGATTATCGTGTTTGTGTCTGTTCTATTCTTATAATCTGTGACATCTGTGGATCATTATGGATCATTTGCACATTAAATCACCACATTATTATATTATATTATATGACTAAATGTTTTTATTCTGCACTTTTCTCCTTTAATGTTAATTTTATGATGATTATTTGTGATTTTAACGTCTTTCTTATTCTGTAAAACACTTTGAATTACCTTGTGTGCGAATTGTGCTGTACAAATAAACTTGCCGTGCCGAAATTTAAAATAATTTAATAAAACAAACAAGTCCAATGGGAGCTGTCGGCGCCCCCTGTGGACAGCTGCAGATCACACGAGCGAGCCGCCGAGTTCTTTTTGTGCCAAAGTGACGACGCGACGCTGACAAATCCTTTATTATCACTGATTAAGAAAGTAAAACTGTAGAACGAAAATAAGCGATTAAAGGCTGAATCAATCCCAATACAACTGAGTTAAATAAGGAAAAAACAACAACTTTAGAATGATAAAAGCTGAAGTGAAATGGATCAGACCTGGACGACGGAGGGATTACAGAGACGACTGTAGCAGCACAGGTTAAACGCTCTGAAAAGTCGATTTTGCAGAATAAATCGGCTTTAACAGACCTTCACTATTCCCTAAACCGTTTTAACTGTAAACTATTATCTACAAAACTTCATTACTGATTCTATCCATGGTTCCGTGTACGTTCCGTGTACGTTCCGTGTACGTTCCGTGTACGTTCCGTGTCCTGCACAGATGTAAACGTGTGTATTTGAGCAGAGATAACAGAGTAATCTCAGTTTCTGGTGGAGGCTGGTGGAGTCGTGTTTCTGTGTGTGGGTAGAAGCAGCGTTATTATTTCACCAATGATCAAAGCTTTAAAACTAGGCCTAAGGAAGGTTTTATAAACAAACTGCTAAATGAACAGAACGGGGCTCATCAAAGAGGAGCCAGGAGAGAAAAGCAAAGAAAAAAAAAAATACATGTTCAAGAAAAACATGTTAGCAGTGAGTAAAAAGACACATTTGGATTATATCACAGCTGAAACATGAATAAAGATTTACACTAAATAACAGAGGACGGTTTACCCCAGCGACGCCGTCCTGACCCAACTCCTACCTCAACATCTGGAGACGAGCCCCCAGGAGCCCCCAGGAGCCCCCAGAAGCCCCCAGGAGCCCCCAGGAGCCCCCAGGAGCCCCCAGGAGCCGCAGATAGAACGACTTCAACTATAACCTGTAAACTAAACCCTCATCTCTAAGTTAAAGAGATATTACACAGACCTGGAGCTGTGTTTGTTTCATTCACACATGTTTAACACACAAACCCTGCAGAAAACACTCTGTTCCACCTTGTGATGTCATCATGTGGTGATACAGGAAGTGCTCCACTGTGTTTTTAAACTCCACACACCTTCACTAGAATCATCTGGATCATTTCATATATGTTAATTTAGTTTGTTCTTTACACGTACACATCAAAATTCAGGATATACTAAACCAGGACTAAACCAGGACTAAACTAGGACTAAACCAGGACTAAACCAGGACTAAACTAGGACTAAACCAGGACTACACCGGGACTAAACCGGGACTAAACCAGGACTAGACCAGGACTAGAACATGACCAAAAGTCCACATCCAGACTGAGTAAAAAGTAATAACAAAACTAATAAATGTAGTGATTTTGATAAAGATTTGTGCTGAATTTTGTTCAACAGATACTCTCAGATGTAGTAAAGTAAAAGTAAGAAGTATCCACCTTAAAATGTACTTTGGTAAAAATCTTAGGTATCTGTACTTTACTTAAGTGTAGTAGTTTAGTACTTTTAGTTTGTTGCATTCCACCCCTGAGCGTTTGTCACTCGTTCAGAGGGAAATCTAACCCAAACTTTTACTGCTCCACTGCACAATATTTACCCACATAAGTGTAAAAGTGCCACGCTCTTCTAGAAAAGTTACACAGTGCACCTTTAAGAAGTTACTGGAGTAAATGTAAGGGAGTACTTCTCAAATTTGCCATATTCTTTAGAGAAATACTTCATAGTCCTGAAAGGTTTGGTTTAGTGCCTGATCACCTCCGCAGCGTCACGGTCCAGCGGCGCCCAATTTGTGCGACATACTCGGAGCGGCGTCCTCAGACTCCAGTGACATTTTAGTTGGAGCTGGATTATAAAGCTCTGGTTCAAATCTGTCACAATTAGCACAAGGGTGAGCGGCTAATGCAGGTCTGATGAACTCCACGCCCAGCCGTGCAGAACACAGGGACGCCAGCGCTCATCAAACAGGGCGGAGCTACACAAGCTGCACTGTCCTCACCCCGCTCTTTATTTACTTTTCTCTTTCTATTCGATGATGGCTGTCCACGGGTTTCACAATAATAAAAATGAGGGCTGTTGTCATAGAGATACGCAATTTTAAACTAAATAGTGCACCTTTTGAATGCGGGAAAAAGTCAAAATGTTGCAGTCACGGGGCGAATCACGGGGCGAATCACTGGGCGAGTCACGGGGCAAATCACGGGGCGAGTCACTGGGCGAGTCATGGGGCGAGTCACTGGGCGAGTCACGGGGCGAGTCACTGGGTGAGGCACGGGGCAAATCACTGGGTGAGGCACGGGGCGAGTCACTGGGTGAGTCATGGGGCGAGTCACTGGGCGAGTCACGGGGTGAGGCACGGGGCGAGTCACGGGGCGAGTCACGGGGCGAATCACAGGGGAGGCACAGGGCGAGTCACTGGGCGAGGCACGGGGCGAGGCACGGGGCGAGGCACGGGGCGAGGCACGGGGCGAGCCACTGGGCGAGGCACGGGGCGAGGCACGGGGCGAGTCACTGGGCGAGGCACGGGGCGAGGCACGGGGCGAGTCACTGGGCGAGTCACGGGGCGAATCACTGGGCGAGTCACGGGGCGAGTCACTGGGCGAGGCACGGGGCGAATCACTGGGCGAGGCACGGGGCGAGTCACAAAACTGGTCACGGGGAGAGTCACAAAGGTGGTCACGGGGCGGATCACGGGGCGAGTTACGGGGCGGGTCACGGGGCTATTTCAACTAAATAGTGCACCTTTTGAATGCGGGAAAAAGTCAAAATGTGGCATATAACAAGAAGCTGAAACTCATGAATAACATACGAGCTCTGGTAATTAAACCCAGAACCTTCTAGCTGTAAGGCAAGTATGCTAACCACTCAGCTAATCTGCAGTGCGCTAGTTTAATTATGGGTAAAACTTCTACTATTAACCGCTCAGTTTTCAAGGCTTGGGACTGGTACAAATACAACGACTGGTGACTGTTTGCTGTTTGGACAATACAAAAAGTGTAAATGTTAATACAAAGATTTGTTTAGAACTTACTCGATTATTCATGCGTTTCAGTTTCAAGACATAGGAGCCATTTTGAGGACTTTGGGTCATTCAAAAGATGGGTTATTTTGTTTTGAATCATTAATAGCTACGTGAGAAAAGTGTATAAAGTGTGTGGTGAGAGATTTTTTAGAACGTAACGAGGGGCCAGTGTAAACATTTATTTTGTGAGATGTTGGTCCATTTAGACACAGTCAGGCTGTAGCATATATGTATTACTCAATGGGAGCTTGGTAATTAAGCTAAGACAGGCAATTAGCATATTAGCAAAATGTGCATCAAGACTCAGTCATTTACATTTTAAAGCATTAACGATTCATATTGTAAGTACTTAGACTTTTAAATGCTAAATGGTAAACGGTCACATTTTTATGCAGCACTTTTCCACCTTCAAGGCACAAAGCACTTTACATCAAACCACCAAAATTTGGATCGGGAAAGGCAAAAAACTCTACCAACGGAGCCACACACATCTGACTAACCTAATGTTGTTGTTCTAATGTTGTTACCTGCTCAAAAACAGACCTGGAGTTGTGGTTTGCTTCATTCACACATGTCTGAGTCACACTTTAAACGCTCTGTTCCACCTCGTGATGTCATCAAGTGGGAGTTTTCAAGTTAACAGCTACGTTTTACCTTTTGTTCATTTGAGATTAGCAATTCCAGGACTGACATCACTCAAATGATTCTAGTGAAGGTGTGTGGAGTTTAAAAACACAGTGGAGCACTTCCTGTATCACCACACGATGACATCACAAGGTGGAACAAACTGTTTTCTGTCTGAGAGAAGCCTAAATATGCAGGGTTTGTGCGTTAAACATGTGCGAATGAAACAAAACACAACTCCAGGCCTGTTTGTGATGAAGAAACAACATTAGAACACTGAGAATAGTGTAAGACGGGCTCTTTAAAACAAACAAACAACAACAGTGAATTAGCTTTAACCATCGCACAATTAGCTGCTTTAAACATAACCACACAGTGAACTTAGCGTCCAAAAGCTGCTCTCCCCGTCCACAGCTCTGGCGTACCTGCTCCTTTGTAAGTTGGTAACCTTTAGAAGTGTGTCCTCTCATGTAAAATTCAGGCGTCCCTCCCGGCGGTCCGTCCTGTCAGCCCGTGTCTCTGTCTGTGTAGCATGTGTGTGTGTTTGTATGTTACACCGTACACCATGAATGCTCGTACTACCTGGGAGTGCGGCGCGGCGGCCATCTTGACTCTCTGCTGGAAGAGAACGCTCAGGATTCGATTCTGCTGCTCCAGGTCAAACACACGAGTCCTCAGCTTCACACACTCCTCCTTCAGGTCCTGGGAGGAAGAATGATAAAGATGTTATGTTAGCGTCATATATGATAAGATATACAATACTGGCTAAATGGGAAAAAATAACATTACAAGTTGGAACGGAACAAGATCTCGTAGAACAAAATCAAATTATTGGTGAGATTTTGTCCCACATGTCCCAGTTACAAGAGAAAACTGTGGAGTCGAGTAAAGAAAATGCTGTCCTTAAAAATCCTCTATAATGCTACTTGATTACATAAAGGTGCACCCTGTAACTTTTCTGACATCTGTCTTTACCTGTTGTCTGAATGTTCCACTTTATGACATTAGACTTGTTGTATTTCTTGCATTAATTCAATTACAGATGAATTTATTACTGTAAAGGGCCGAAACCTCTGAGTGGGCTCGCCTCTGAACAGATCTGACTTGTATTGTAATGGTGTGACCTGCTAGAACATGGAGATAGATGAATATGACCAGGACTGTGGGCTTCAGTTACAGTTCATATTTTAGGCGCCATCATTTGAATAAATAAATAAATGACAAAAAATGTATTTGTGAAAATTCCAAAGTTAATTTTTGCTTCCTAATGTTGTCATAGTAACACATACAAAAAATAACATACGACGTATGAACAGATCACATATAAATGACGTATAAATGACGTATAAATGACATAAAATTACATATAAATGACGTATAAATGACGTATATAAATGACGTATAAATGACGTATAAATGACGTATATAAATGACGTATATAAATGACGTATAAATGACACATAAATGACGTATAAATGACGTATATAAATGACGTATAAATGACACATAAATGACGTATAAATGACGTATATAAATGACATATAAATGACGTATAAATGACGTATAAATGACGTATATAAATGACGTATAAATGACACATAAATGACGTATAAATGACGTATAAATGACGTATATAAATGACGTATATAAATGACGTATAAATGACACATAAATGACGTATAAATGACGTATAAATGACGTATATAAATGACGTATATAAATGACGTATAAATGACACATAAATGACGTATAAATGACGTATATAAATGACGTATAAATGACACATAAATGACGTATAAATGACGTATATAAATGACATATAAATGACGTATAAATGACGTATAAATGACGTATATAAATGACGTATAAATGACACATAAATGACGTATAAATGACGTATAAATGACGTATATAAATGACGTATAAATGACACATAAATGACGTATAAATGACGTATAAATGGCGTATAAATGCTGTACCTTCTGAGTGAGCAGAGCCTGGACCACCTGGTTCGCCACCTGTGAACACAAAACACACGAGCAGTGAGAGACGCAGTGTGAAACTAATCTGTCTGTGATAAAGAGAGCGTTTTTATTTTACACAGAGGGTGTCACGGGGCGGGGCACGGGGCGACTCACGGGGCGGGGCACGGGGCGAGGCACGGGGCGAGTTACAGAGGTGGTCACGGGGCGGGGCACGGGGAGAGTCACGAGGCGACTCATGGGGCGGGGCACAGGGCGGGGCACAGGGGTGAGTCACGGGGCGACTCACGGGGCGGGGCACGGGGCGAGTCACAGAGGTGGTCACGGGGCGGGGCACGGGGCGACTCGCGGGGCACGGGGTGAGTCACGGGGCGACTCACGGGGCGGGGCACGGGGTGACGCACGGGGCGAGTCATGGGGCGGGGCACGGGGCGAGTCACAGAGGTGGTCACGGGGCGGGTCAGAGAGCCAGTCACTGGGCGCATCATGAGGCGAGTCACGGGGGGGAGTCACAGGCACAGGTCACAGAGCCGGTCCTTGTGCGAGTCACAGACTGAACACCCATAAAACTGAATCCTAATGACTCCATACTTCCCACATGTTTTATCTCAGTATTTCAAACTGTGTCCATAAAACTGTGACTCTGTTTGGACAGTGCCACATTTTGCTTCTTTCTAATGTTCCAAATCCACAGACTTTAACTTTAACCATAAGGTCCTGACTGTTTAGAATCATAAACACAGAGATGCAACAGAACACAGAGCCCATATCAAAGACCCCTCTCCACTCTCGGACCTCCTGTGGTGCACAAAAAAACATCTTTAATTAGCAGCAGTTGCTCTTGCCGCTTTAAACCTCAGTAAAATCATGAACCAGCTCAGACTCAAGACCTCGCCGCCGCCACGAGGAGTCAAAAAAAACCCCCAAACCCACTAGGGCCAATTAGGAAATGTAATGTTTCTCAATGTATTCATGGTTTTCAGCCTCCTGATACATTTTGAGCTCATTTTCAGAAGATACAACATTTTAAATTGTTAATCACTATGGTAACGCTGCAACTGTTTCATCATTCTCAAACCCATCGTTTAAATAAATGTATGTGTATCATAAAGTAATAGTACAGTTCATATGTAACGTTTCTGCTACCTGTTTATCACCATAGAGACGTTATATCTTGAATGTTCCACAGTATGGCATTAAACATATCCACTCCAGTTTTTCTTGCTAAAAAGTGCCTCGTAAAATCTGAACTTTTTTACCGAGAGTTGCTTCGAGATAAGTATGTTTAATGCACAGGGGTAGCATCTCCATGGAGACAAGCAGAAAAGTGACATAGTGCAGCTTTTCAAAAATCCTTCCATGATGTACCTTGACTGTTTAAATTCGGTTGGTCTCCTCAAATGTCTTAATGTACAAGATACTGCTGGTATTTGGCTAGAACTCAGAGTAGTACAACCCAATGAAACTAAAGCCAGACTGTGTAACCTCAGCACAAACATGTGAATAATGGTGAAGGAGGACAGACCGCAGAGTGTCCAGAGCGTGTCCAAACATAAATGTCACAAAATGCCACTTCATTTCAAGAGGATTGACGTTGCTTTGAGTCTCTCCATCTGAGATTAAGCTCAACACAAAACCACGACTGTGACCAAAGCGAAAAAGAGTGAAGAACGTAGAGGAGTGTGAGCGAACGAGAGTCGAGAACGTAGAGGAGTGTGAGCGAACGAGAGTCGAGAACGTAGAGGAGTGTGAGGGAACGAGAGTCGAGGACGTAGAGGAGTGTGAGGGAACGAGAGTCGAGAACGTAGAGGAGTGTGAGGGAACGAGAGTCGAGAACGTAGAGGAGTGTGAGGGAACGAGAGTCGAGGACGTAGAGGAGTGCGAGGGAACGAGAGTCGAGGACGTAGAGGAGTGCGAGCGAGCGAGAGTCGAGGACGTAGAGGAGTGTGAGCGAAAAAGAGTGAAGAATGTAGAGGAGTGTGAGGGAACGAGAGTCGAGAACGTAGAGGAGTGCGAGAGAACGAGAGTCGAGGACGTAGAGGAGTGTGAGCGAACAAGAGTCGAGGACGTAGAGGAGTGTGAGCGAACAAGAGTCGAGGACGTAGAGGAGTGTGAGCGAACGAGAGTCGAGGACGTAGAGGAGTGTGAGCGAACGAGAGTCGAGGACGTAGAGGAGTGTGAGCGAACGAGAGTCGAGGATGTAGAGGAGTGCGAGCGAACGAGAGTCGAGGACGTAGAGGAGTGCGAGCGAACGAGAGTCGAGGACGTAGAGGAGTGCGAGCGAACGAGAGTCGAGGACGTAGAGGAGTGCGAGCGAACGAGAGTCGAGGACGTAGAGGAGTGCGAGCGAACGAGAGTCGAGAATGTAGAAGAGTGCGAGCGAAAAAGAGTGAAGAATGTAGAGGAGTGTGAGCGAGCGAGGGTTGAGGACGTAGAGGAGTGTGAGTTTGATTAAGAACAGGTCCCAGTTTAACGTGTGATGTACATGTACATACATGTACATACATGTACATGTATGTAAATGTTCCTCTCACCTCGTCGAGGCAGCGCTCGTACTGCTTCCTTTGGTTGTCATTCTCAATGGACAGAGCTGAGTTTTCTGCCTGTGGGAAAAAAAAACAAACACTTTAAAGCCACAGGACGTAACTTTTTAGGTGGAAAAATAAACTAAAAGAAAAGCATGTTGTTTATTTCACTGAAAAAGATGCAGCGGTGCTGTACTTGGGCTTGCAGGCTCGCATCTCCACAAACCTGACTCTTACTTGACCTGGAGAAGTGCCTCCTCTCACTCGTTTCCATAGAAATGTTGTTCCTTTGACTATGATGTTCCACAGCAGGGCATTAAACTTATCTATCTCCTGGTAAATGTTCCAGAGTATGGTTTCAGCTGTCTGTTTCCATGGAAACATGCAGGCAATGTTAAACCTCCAGAAAGTTACATACTGTACCTTTAGAAGATGCATTATGCTTTTGTCTGCTGCTAAGTTATAATATAATGTACTGTATTTTCAGGACCATAAGTGTCACTTTTGTCTTAGTTTGTCCAGAGTGAGACTTATACTCAGAGAAATGATTCAAATATAGAATGTCACATCTTCATTATCGTTATTCATCTTCCTCTGGAGTTGGTGGATTTGTTCAGAAGTGACACCGAGGATGAAAAATTCAGTGGATTTATTGATTTGGAGTGAGATCCAGAGTAAACTTGTTGTTTTTTCTGCTTTATTTATCTGATTAACTGTTAATATCTGACGTTAACAAACCAGACACGTGTTCAGTTCTGTCTGTGCTTCATGGAGCTGAATAAATATAAATGTGTTACGTTAGCGTGATGTACTGATATTCAGCCTGTTGGTCCACATTTTATTATTATTATTATACCTTGTCTTTGAAGATAAAATGTCTGTTCTTAGTCTCAGATTTTGTAAAGTGCATTTCCATCTTATAGTCCAGTGCGACTTATATAAGTTTTTTCTACATTTTTTAACATTTTTTCACTGGTGCGTCTTATACTCCAGAGCGACGTATAGTCCAGAAAATACAGTACCAATAATAAACAGAATAAAAACAGCAGTGGGGCGTAATGAAGTACATTTTAAAGTTTATTTTTTACTTTTCCTTGAGTACATTTGAGAGCAGTATCTGTACTTTTACTCCACTGCATTTTTGAACAGGACAAACATTTTTATTATAGTTTGAGACCTGCTGAAAAGTCTGAGCGTTTTTTTTTTTTTTTTTACACGTTCATAATTTGATAAAAATATCCAGATAGAACCAGCTCGGAAAAAAACTATTGATTGTAATTTTTCTGTTGAACAAAAATCAACACAAAGTAAAGTGATTATTGCATCTCAAAATCTGTGCAAAATAATGTTTCTTCTTCCTCTTTAAGTACATTTATAAACAGGTACTTTAATATTTCAACTAAATTTTTCCATGTGACACTTTTACTTTTCCTTGAGTACTTTTTATGTGTACTTAAGTAACAAAACTGCGTACTTCTTCCACTGCTAATAACAAACAATTACATAATAAATACATTATAAAAAGCACAAACAGCGAGACAGGATTTCAGATTTTGCTCATTTTAAATCTCAGTATCCATGGCGATAAATAAGTTTAATGTCACACTGTGGGACATTGTGGGCGACGCAATAACCTCTAAACTTTTTTCTCTTTTTTGCATTGATGACCACACACAAAGTTAGACGTAAAAGTCCATCTTGTCCGGGGCATGTCCTCTGTTTTGTCCATCGCCTTTGATTTAAACCTGACAAATACTGGCTTTTCCCCGTGGCCCTGTCTGCTCAATGGTGAGAGACGCCGCTAAACAAATGATGCTTTAAATTTCCTCCACCCTCTCCTCTCCTATCTCTTCAAGTACCTCCAAGTATGATTCAATTACAGGCCCAGGTTGCTCCCGTCGGGGAACACAAAGCATTATGGGTACTTGGGACGTGACTTTGGGCGGAAATGATTAATCCGTTAAATCTTTGCTGGTTGTTTTCACTGGAGGCGAAGACGAGTTCACAGAAAGGGCCGATAATGGGAGGCAGGAGAGGACACGGAGCGGAGAGGCCCTTCAAAAAGCATCAACAACACCTGAGCTTAACAAGTGTTTGGTTCAATGGAGGAGGAGAAAGACGAGCAGGAATACAGCGAAGGTTAACGCCGCGGCTTTAAGTTTCACATCGGCGTGATATAAGGCAATGAAAGGACTTTGGCAACGACTGAGGAACGTTACCGGATCGGCCCACACGCAGGTTGGCGGTGCGATTCCAGCTCCCACAGATGAATATGTCGTTATGTCCTTGGGTAAGACACTTAACCCGCCTGTTTCTCTGAGAAAAGTGTATAAAGTGTGTGGTGAGGGGTTTTACGTCACGGATTTTGCTTATTACGGGTTATTTTTTAGAACAGAACCCCCGAGATAAACCAGGGACCACTTTATATGAAAATCTGACTATTTTTAAAAGTAAAAAGTAAACAAAATGTACTTAAGTAAAGTACAGAGGCCTAAAATTTACAGTAGTACACTATAGCGCTTTACTACGTTTACTTTGTTACGTTCCACCGCTGGAATTAGGGCAGTACTAATCACTTTCTCAACAAGCAGCTACAACATAAATGTGCAGGAGTTAACACAAACATTTAATCCATTGTCCTCAGGCAGGTCTTATATTACACAAAATTTACTATTGTGAGTTTTTAGTCATGTTCTAATGTTGTGACGTCATCAAAAAAGTGACTCAAAGTGTTTGAGTCACTTTGTTATTAGTCTGTAACATCTGCAAAGCTCAAACTGCGTCGTTCCACCTTGTGACGTCATCAAGTGGGAGTTTTCAAGTTTACCTCCCGTACACGCAGTAACCTCCCGCACACGCAGCACACTCCCTCAAGCAGACTGAGGTTGACTCCTTTTATACAGCACCTCCTTAAACTATTGATTCTAATGTTTCTGTTGAACAAATTCACCTCACAGTAAATTGATTATTGGTTGAGTCCACTCTGGGTAAGTTTACACACATCCTATAATCTTGTTAAAAATTATCTCTAACAAAACAGTGTAAATCTTGTGTAAAATAGAGCTCTACATTAAATTTATCTGTTTTAACTGAAAAAACAAACAAGATACAACAAGCTAAAATATTTGCCCCCCCCCCCTCCTCCTCAGCTCACAGTGATCTGCCCCAGAACCTTCTTTAAGTGCTCCAGCTCCCCGGGGACTCATTTAGCCACAACACCAAAGATGACAACAACATGGGTAAGAAGAACCTCCAAACAATTCAATTATGAGCAATTAGCTGATACACAACCTTTAATCTGTAAAACATTTTAAACATTCTGGCACATTCCCCACACTGTACTGATCCTGGTACAGTGTTGCTGTGTTGCTCTACACTGACATCTGCTGGAGGTGCACATCACTGCAGACGACTTCGTTGAGACTCACACACACTGATTCAACGATCTGGTCACACTTGTGCAGAATATGATTGAAGTTATTCTATTTACTGTGGTATTATTGTGTATCTTATGTGGAAATGAAAGGGAAAATGTTGTGAATGTAATTTACCAATTTAAATGTTATTGACTCAGAGAGGATTTTTTTTAATTAAAAAATTGTATTCAAAAAAATAAGTTTTAGTATTCAGTCGATGGCGTTTTTTTACACCATTTTCCAGCTTTCGAAACTCCACACTGACAGGGCACAGATGAAGCTGGGGCACAGAAAAATTGCAAAAATTGCTGCAAAATGTTTGGATATGTTTTACTCTGGTTCCCCCAATATTTTTTTTTTTTCCAATTCTGATCAAATGGAAACAAGGAAATACAGTTTGCCTTATTTGCTGTTAAAGATCAAAATGATCCACACAGCAGAATTTAGTCTTTTTCTCTCTTCTCCATCTTGTTGTTGTAGAAGGAGAAGGTCTTTTTTAATCTTTGGAAGGCTCATTGTCTTCTTTTAACAGTGATTCATCCCGTTGACAGATGCAGGACCTTTTAAACAGTTTGGCGTGTCGGTGATGAGTGAAACAGCTGCAGTATCGGTCACGTGACTTTAAGTGACACACATCGATACGGGGCTTCGCTGTATGAGCTGGACACATGCGCCGGTGCATTAAACATGTGTGAATGAAACAAAACAACTCCAGGTGTGTGTGAGACACATCAGAGAGTAGAGAGACATGAGCCCCATTTACATTAAAAGCAACAATTTTAAAGATGTTTTAATGAGGATTGTGACAAAGTGGGCCTTTGTCCCTTTTAATAGTACTATGATTTGGTTTTGCACATGTTTGTTCATTTTCTATAACTTAAATACTCAACGAAATAGAACTATCCCGGGTTTGTTTTGTTTAGTTTTAATCAGTTTAAATCACCACACATTTGTTAGTTAAATATATTTTATTTAGTTAAATGTGTCTATTCAGTTTAATCCAACAATCGTCTTACCTGCATCTCCACATGGTCCAGACAAAGAGGGGGCGTGCCCTATGTCGGCCATTTTATAGGCTTGAGTGTGGTCGTGGGCCGGACCATGTGGAGGGGGGAAAAACTGGCTTAAGTTTGTTTATTTCTTTGTGTTAATGTCTTGTGTATTTTCATTTCCTGAACTAAGTGTTTATAGTTTATTTAGTTAAACACTTTTGGTAAAGGGACTCGGGCCGAGAGATGTTTTTATGGAATACAGGTTTATGTTACTCCCACCGCCCCCTGGACAAGAGATGGAGTAGACCGGGGGAGGGGCTTCTGGTACAGGGAAGTATTTTAGTCTGGGCAATTAGACAGATGGGGAACACCAGTGTAGCCAGAGTACACGTGGCTTTTGTTTCAGTTGTTTAAGTTTGGTTGCTTAGTTTTTCGTTGAGCACCGTTAATTTTTGTAAATATGTATTATTTTTGTGTGTTCATGGTGTACCACTACACGGGAATAAATGTGTCTAATGGGACTTCTTTTGAGTCTGCCTCCTGTTTTGATCACTCGGGCCAGCTTCCCCACAAGGATGAGCAGAACTATGTGGTAATCACACTGAATCCATGTACCTCCAGAGCCCTGAGCCGCTCTAACAGGGGGTTGCTGTCCTTGCTGTCCTCCTCAGATCCGCTGTGCGTCTCCTCGGATGCCGCTGTCTCCGTGGCGACAGGGGCCGACGTCTCTGTGGCGACGGAGACCGACTCTAGACTGTCCTGCTGCTTCCACATCTCCTCCAGTAGCTTGTCCTGGGACACAAACAAACCAGGAGAAACTCATTGAGATTACTTTGAGAATGTTTTGTCTGTTCTGGTTTGGTCCTGGTTTTAGCTCAGACTGTTCTGTTCCACCTTGTGATGTCATGAAGTGGTACTTTTCAAGTTAGCTCCTTTTACCTTTAGTTCAGTCGAGATAAGTGGTAATTCCAGGACTGAAATGATCCAAATGATTCTAGTGAAGGTGTGTGGAGTTTAAAAACACAGTGGAGCACTTCCTGTATCACCACGTGGTGACATCACAAGGTGGAACAGAGTGTTTTCTGCAGGGTTTATATTTTAAACATGTGAGAATGAAACAAAAAAACACAACTTCTGTTTGTGATGAAGAAACATTAGAACATAGATGAGAACACACTGTAAGATGGGCTCTTTAAAGTAACACTGTGAAACTTTCTGGAGATGACACGTCGCCCGCATGATTCCAAAGCAATTGAACATTAAAACCACACTTGGGAACATTCTCCATGATTTTTGTGCCATACTGTGGAACATTATCAGTCAAAAGAACAACATTTTGCATGGAGACAAGCAGGTTGTCCTTTTACAGGTTAAAAACGAGTCAGGTTTGTGGAGATGCAAGCCTGATCACAGTAGAATGCATGTTTTTTTTTTAGTGTTTTTCAACGCAATAAACCTTAAATCACCAGTGTATTTTCTGCTTAAAAGTTTCATGGTGGGGCTTTAACACTCCAAAAGTGTCCAAACGGCGTAAACCTCACTGCACATTGTCCTTGGTCTCGTACATTTGATGGAGCGATGGTTTAAAGTCGTTATGGATGTGCCAGGTGTTCAAACAGGAGTGGTCGCTCTGACGGCCTGGTGCACAGCTGTAGTTTGTCTGGGCCGATGGCTCGATCGAGTAAGATGCCAAAGCTCCCAACGGTGAAACGTAATTAAATAAACAAGAGGTTCAAGGGCAGGACTTGTGTTTGACGATGACGGCAGGAAGTGGATGTAGAGACTGTGCAGTGTGAGGAGATGAGGACATGTACACACTTATCTGTACCATGAAGATTATTGACAAAAAGTACATGAAAATGAGTTAAAATATACATTTATCCAAGCAGGACAAAAATGGGACTTTATGTCAGTAGCACCCGGCAACCTCACTGTTAGTGTCACTACTTCCTGTTCAGTTTGATCTCTACGAGGTTTTTAAAGTCACACTAAAATGATTAAAAATAAAAAAAATAAATTAAAAACTACACAAATAAAATGAAAACCTAAGCGCAGGACTCTTCAGTTTTTAAAAATAGAGATGTTTGTGTCTCAATGCTAACGCTAATGCTAATTTTGAGGCATAATAAATATTAAAACAGCACCGCAAACTGTATTCTACATATAAAAGTAATCGTCTTTATTTTAATTAATTACAATTTGAATAGGTTTATTTTATATTTTCCTGACAGTTTTGCGACGCAGTGAGCTAGCTTGCGTGCTGCTGTGAGTGAACTATACTTTACTATACTTTAAGGTGAACTTGTACTTTTTCTTTGAATAGTACGACCTTTAAGTTATCTGTCTCCATGGTGATGCTGCCAGGTCAGATCTGAGGATACGACGCCGCGCTCACAGTAAGAACGCACGTCTGACACCACATTTTTGAACAACGAAAACACCTGAAGAAACACTTAACGGATAAGTTTAATGTCATACTGTGGAACATTTCTGGCAATGTAATAAAATCTCCAAAGGAACAAGCATCGAGCCACCAGAAAAGTGAGTGCACCTTTAATAAATCCATTATTTATTGAAAATTTGCGAACAGGTTTTATATAATTTAGTTGTAATGTGTCAGACTGTTGAGATATTTATAATCTATGACACACATGGAAAATGATGTTATAATTTGCACATTTTAAATCGTAATATTCATCGTAAACAACTTAATAAAAGAAACAAAAACTGTGATGTCCCATATGATACACGCGTGTCCTGATACACGTGTGTCATGTGACTTTACCTCAGGCTCCGGCTCTGGACACAAAATCTGTCCTGAAAATGGCAAATGTGAGGTAAATACACCAGGACTAAACCGGGACTAAATCAGCACAGATCCAGGACTGAACCAGGACTAAATTAGAACTAAACCAATTCTAAACCAGCACCAATCCAGGACTGAACCAGGACTGAACCAGCAACAATTCAGGACTAAACCAGGACTAAACCAGGACTAACACAGAACTAAACCAGGACTAAAGCAAGACTAACCCAGGACTGAACCAGGACTAAACCAGCACCAATTCAGGACTAAACCAGGACTAAACCAGGCCAAACTAGGAATAAACTAGGACTGCACCAGGACTAAACTTGGACTAAACCAGAACTAAACCAAGACTAAACCAAAACTAAACCAAGACTAAACCAGGACAAAACTAGGACTAAACTGATACTAAACTAGGTCTACACAAGGACTAAACCAGGACTAAACCAGGACTGAACCAGGACTAAACCAGGACTGAACCAGGACTGAACCAGGACTAAACCAGGACTAAACCAGGACTAAACCAGGACAAACCAGGACTGAACCAGGACTAAACCAGGACTAAACCAGTACAAATGCAGCCTCAATCGTACACATATTCTAGACTCATCTTGTTTAAACCTAGACCTGGTTTAGTCCAGGTTTGGTCTGGATTCAGTCTTGGTTTAAACTCATGTACATTGTTCAGGTCTAGTTCGCTTTAACACCTGAGGTAAAAGTACTTTTCTAAACTGAATATTAATATATTTTTGTAATGTTACGTTTCATACTGCAGTTATTGTAGTAGTCCATCAGATTATCCAGTGAGAAAGTACTTTGAAATTCATTGCATTGTTAAAAATGACATATAGATGACATTTTGAACCGAGTCTGCTCAGACCTGACAGTGATGTGATTATTACAGCGTTCACACATGTCTGAACAGAGATCATTTAAAACTATACAAAGAACAGATGAGATATTGATTTCACTCTTTCTTTTCATGGTTCAAATTGTAGGTCGAGTACTTCAGAAACACACTGTGCCTTGGATAGTACATGAATCTCACTAGAAAAAGAAAATGTCCATGTATCCAGACTGATTACAGCTATAGACCGAACCAGAGGATTTCACTGTGAATAATAGTGTTTGAGCTTAGGACTATTTAAAAATGAATCTAAGGTTATTTTTACTGCAGTTCAACAAGTAGAAAGAAGTACAAAGAAGTACAAAGAAGTATAATGAAGTATAGTGCTGTTTCTAAGTGGTTTGTACATCATTAAGGGACTAAACAAGGACCAAACCGGAACAAAACCGGGACTAAACCAGGACTAAACCAGGACCAAACCGGGACTAAACCAGGGCTAAACCAGGACTAAACCAGGACCAAACCGGGACTAAACCAGGGCTAAACCAGGACTAAACCAGGACTAAACCAGGACTAAACCAGGGCTAAACCAGGACTAAACCGGGACCAAACCGGGACTAAACCGGGACTAAACCAGGACTAAACCAGGGCTAAATCTAGACTAAACCAGGACTAAACCGGAACAAAACAGGGACTAAACCAGGACTAAACCGGGACCAAACCGGGACTAAACCAGGGCTAAACCAGGACTAAAACAGGACTAAACCAGGTCTAAACCAGGACTAAACCAGGACTAAACCAGGACTAAACCGGGACTAAACCAGGACTAAACCGGGTCTAAACCGGGACTAAACCAGGGCTAAACCAGGACTAAACTGGGACCGAACCGGGGCTAAATCTGGACTAAACCAGGACTAAACCGGAACTAAACCGAGACTAAACCGGGACCAAACCTGCACCAAACCATGACCAAACCTAAATTAAACCAGGACTAAATCTGTACTAAACCGGGACTAAATCGGGACCAAACTGGGACTAAATCAGGACTAAACCAAGACTAAACCAAGACTAAACCAGAACTAAACCTGGACTAAACCCGGACTAAACCAGGACTAAATCTGTACTAAACCAAGACTAAATCAGGACTAAACTGGGACTAAGTAGGACAAAACCAGAGTTAAACCAGGATTTAATTAGGACTAAACCGGGACTAAACTAAGACTAAATTTAGACTAAATCAGGACTATTCTGCACATTTGATGTTTTAACAATGTCACAGTCGTTTTCTTCTCCTTTATTCTCTTGAAGTTATATTTGAAGTGATTTGTTCATGTCAATCTTTAATAACTTATTTGTGAGACTTCATACGGCTGATTAATCCCTCGCCGCCGGCACACGCCCTCTGTGACGTACTTAAGTCATTCTGCAGTTTTATTTTATTAATGGATGATACACACCAGACTGGGCATCATCTTTTTAGTGTTATGTGGAGTTATCTTTAGGGGGCTCTTTGTCATTCACAGTCTCTTCTTCTGCTCTCACCTTGTAGGCCTTCATGAGGTCCAGGGGGTCGACTTTAGGCCCTTCCATAGAGTCCTGGTTCTGGAGTATGGTCCTGACTGTCTCCTCCATACTGCAACACACAACAGCACCAGAAGTCACCATTATTTATTACATTTAAAACAACTGGAGCTGAACAAAGAGCTTCACATACAAGTCAACACAAATCTAATACACAGGTAACACAACGCACAGGACAAGAGCAACACAACAACAACAACAACAACAACAACATGTCCCACGACTCACAGCTGGAACTTTGATTTTGGTGGAGTTTCTTGAGCCATGGATCAAGAGTTTTTTATTTTATATTTTTACTATATTTATGACGTTTCTTGTGTTTATACTTAACAGTGCACAGTATTTAATCAGATTTTTACTCTGATATTTTCACAAAGGCCCAGTGATGGAACGTCATGAAGTAAAAGTATTACAGTACTGTACTTAAGTAGAATACAGTGGATACTTTTACTTTTACTTCACTACATTTGAGAGTACATTTTTAAAAGTGTACTTTAACACTTTTTCTTAAGTTTTTTTTTGTTTGTTCATGTGATACTTTTACTTTTACTTGAGTAACATTTTACCTCTGTATTTGTACTTTTACTTAACTAAGAACATGTAGTACTTCATAGTACTTCATCCCCACTGCAGCAGCCTAAGGTAGAGTTTCAGTTTCCTGAGGCAACATTTTGAGAACTTTTACCAACCAGAAGTTATAAAATTTCATTTTTAATTGTTAATTACTATGGCAACGGCCCTAATCTGTCACAGTGGTGAGACTTATGGAGGTCTGTTTTAAACTAATGTGGATGCAGCTTTTATAATGTGTTCAAACTGAAGTAACTGTACCCAGTGTTTATGTCGTAAAGTCAGATCTGATGAGTCTGAGTGAACAGTTTGAACCTCCTGGTTTATACGAACTCCATGGATCAATAAATCTGCAAATATGAAACAAATCTGACCCTGTTCCCTCTGTAGAACAGGCCTAAAGGCTACAGGCTACAGATACTACTACTAGATACTACATACTGATACTACTAGTACTACTGCTCATACTGTACTCCTGAAATCTAGGCTGATGCTAGTCTGCTCCTCTCTGCTCCTGTCTCCTCCTCTCTGCTCCTCTCTGCTCCTGTCTGCTCCTCTCTGCTCCTCTCTGCTCCTGTCTGCTCCTCTCTGCTCCTCTCTGCTCCTCTCTGTTCCTCTCTGCTCCTCTCTGTTCCTCTCTGCTCCTCTCTGCTCCTCTCTGTTCCTCTCTGCCCCTCTCTGCTCCTCTCTGTTCCTCTCTGCTCCTCTCTGCTCCTCTCTGCTCCTGTCTGCTCCTCTCTGTTCCTCTCTGTTCCTCTCTGCTCCTCTCTGCTCCTTTCTGCTCCTGTCTGCTCCTCTCTGCTCCTCTCTGCTCCTCTCTGCTCCTGTCTGCTCCTGTCTGCTCCTCTCTGTTCCTCTCTGTTCCTCTCTGCTCCTCTCTGCTCCTCTCTGCTCCTGTCTGCTCCTCTCTGCTCCTGTCTGCTCCTGTCTGCTCCTCTCTGCTCCTCTCTGCTCCTGTCTGCTCCTCTCTGCTCCTCTCTGCTCCTCTCTGCTCCTCTCTGCTCCTGTCTGCTCCTCTCTGCTCCTCTCTGTTCCTCTCTGCTCCTCTCTGCTCCTGTCTGCTCCTCTCTGCTCCTCTCTGTTCCTCTCTGCTCCTCTCTGCTCCTCTCTGTTCCTCTCTGCTCCTCTCTGTTCCTCTCTGCTCCTCTCTGTTCCTCTCTGCTCCTCTCTGCTCCTCTCTTCTCCTGTCTGCTCCTCTCTGCTCCTGTCTGCTCCTGTCTGCTCCTCTCTGCTCCTCTCTGCTCCTCTCTGCTCCTCTCTGTTCCTCTCTGCTCCTCTCTGTTCCTCTCTGCTCCTCTCTGCTCCTCTCTGCTCCTCTCTTCTCCTGTCTGCTCCTCTCTGCTCCTGTCTGCTCCTGTCTGCTCCTCTCTGCTCCTCTCTGTTCCTCTCTGCTCCTCTCTGCTCCTCTCTGCTCCTCTCTGTTCCTCTCTGCTCCTCTCTGCTCCTCTCTGTTCCTCTCTGCTCCTCTCTGTTCCTCTCTGCTCCTCTCTGCTCCTCTCTGTTCCTCTCTGCTCCTCTCTTCTCCTGTCTGCTCCTGTCTGCTCCTCTCTGCTCCTCTCTGCTCCTGTTTCCAGCCTCAACTTGCAACTGTACGACACTGAACTTAAGTTTTAGCTTTGTTATTCCAATATAAACAAGGAAGGACATTTTCAAAATAAATCAAGAAATTAGATTTTAATATTGTTACAAATAATTCATCTTTTATTTCTTAAGACATATCTCCTGGACAAAAAATAAATAAATAAAATCCTGATTGAATGGTATAAAATCTCTGTATGAAAAACTAAGTGAAATTAAACTCTTTAAAAAGTTCATTACGACTTTTCCCCATTCAAAACATAGATTCTTTTCTTTTGAATCATTAATTATTACTTTTAAACTGTCTCCTTTATGAATCATGTTTTTGTCAGGGTTCGATTTTAAGAATGAAAAACCACAAGTAGAAATGATTTTTGCTCACCTGGTTTGGCCTCAAATCCATGTCTAAATATCACTGTTACTAAACGTCCAAGGAATTTGAACATAACACTTTAAAACGAACCGAGAAACACGGATCGGATCAACGTAAAGACACGAAAAGACACTGTTCTCTGTGTTTGAACATGTAAACCACCACAGGCTGTTTCTCTGTGACATTTCCGTGTTTACAAAGCCTCACTTTACGTCTCTGAACAGTAACGACATGTGAACACTGGCCTATATTCAATCTCTGTCTGATCGTGACCTCTTAACCCACTTCTGCTCAGAGTAGTGCCTCCAGCTAGCGCCGTATGATTCAAAATGTCTTCAGGACGGGAGCTGAAATGACCAGTGCTGATTACACCGTTAAAAAGCCCATATTAAGCTTGTTTCTGCTCTATTTATTTATGTTTTGTTTCATTCACACAGAAAACCGTCATATTTAAGGTCTGTTCCACTTTGTGATGTCATCATGTGGTGATACAGGAAGTGCTCCACTGTGTTTTTAAACTCCACACACCTTCATTTATAGAATCATTTGGATCATTTCAGCTTCTGGAACAGCCACATTCTACTAAACAAAAGATAAAAGGAGCTGTTCACTACTACTGCATGACATCACAAGGTGGAACGGAGCATTTTGACGACTCCAGGTCTGTTTTTTGAGAACATGGATTAAACTATTCAAACAAGTACTAAGTAATTATTTGGACAATATTCAGAATACCAGATAAACAAGGTGTATAACAGGATTTAAAGGTGAACTGTGTAACTTTTGTGGTGGAGTGTCCAGCATTAGCTTCTGCATCTTTACCTGAAATGTTCCACAGTATGGCATTAAACGTGTACTCAGTTATAGGCGTTTTCATTGCCGTTGAACATGTGTTTTTATTGAGTGTATATGCAGTTGTGCTGTACAAATGTAATGCTGTACTATGGAACATTACGGGCAAATCAATAACAATACATAAAATGAACCTTTAAGAGTTTAAACAGGTCTGAACCAGCGCTGCAGTAGAAGTACTTCAGAGTGACCCTGGTTCATTAATATGTACTTATACTTCACTTTCACAATGGTACATATTTTACTATATACTACTACTACTAATTAGGGTACTAGGTCACTACTACTGTTACTACTACTATGTTAGGATACTTGTTTACTACTACTACTACTAAGGGTACTAGTTGACCAGTACTATTACTACTATGTCTACTACTTAGGGTACTTGTTTATTACTACATACTACTACTACTATTTAAGATACTTGGTCATTATTACTGTTACTATTACTAGGTTAGGGTACTTGTTTATTACTACTACTACTACTACCAATACTACTTAGGGTACTAGGTGCCCACTACTATTACTACTACTAGGTTAGGGTACATGGTTACTACTACTACTACTACTACTACTACTACTACTACTACTACTACTACTACTACTACTACTACTTCTACTACTACTTAGGGTACTAGGTTACTACTACTATTACTACTACTAGGTTAGGGTACTTGTTTACTACTACTACTATTACTACTACTACTATTACTGCTACTACTACTACTACTACTACTACTACTACTACTACTACTACTACTACTACTACTACTACTACTTCTACAACTTAAGGTACTAGGTGACCACTACTATTACTACTACTTATACTATCATCTGCACAGGACACATTACTGTTGTGTATTGACTGGTTTTGCAGCACAAACAACAACAACAACAACAAACAACAACAGGGGTCCTAGGATTGACCCCTGGGGCACCCCACAGGTGAGGGTCATGTGATCTGAGACAGTTTCCAGTTTCAATAAAGTACTCAGTGCCTTCTAGATAGAACTTGAAACAGTTTAGTGCAGTACCACAGATGGCCACCCAGTCCTGTAGTCTCAGTACAGTAAAAGTACACAGATTACTTTCAAATTTAGGCGATACTGTTGTTTATCTTTACCTTTAGATATGACGATTTTGAATCACGAGGTTGTAATTTAAAGTGCCATTTTTCATGAAGCTCTTGTCTTTGCAGTGTCTTACAAAATTAAAGTGTGGTAATAACGGATGACAAACAGAGAAGCCCGGAGCCAATATAACGTATACACACATCCATAATACTGTGATGAAGTACTCGGGCAATTTCATTAAGTTAAGAGCTTCATCAGTTTGATCTGACACAAAAAGTGAAGAGGAACTTTGTGCCACGGAGGAACGGACGAAATACATGTGTGTAGTACTGAGGACGACATATCTAAGTACTCTATACATGTGTGTAGTACTGAGGACGACATATCTAAGTACTCTATACATGTGTGATACTGAGGACGACATATCTAAGTACTCTATACATGTGTGTAGTACTGAGGACGACATATCTAAGTACTCTATACATGTGTGATACTGAGGACTTCTACTCCTACTGCTTAGTGTACTAGGTGACTACTACTATTACTATTACTAGGTGAGGTACTTGGTTACTACTACTACTACTAGGTGATTATTACTACTAATACTACTACTACTTCTACTAGTTAGGGTACTAGGTGACTACTATAATAACCACTAGGTTACCTAGTTACTACTACTATTACGGGTACTAGGTGAACTAGTTTAGGGTACTCGGTTACTACTACTACTACTATTTCTACTAGTTAAGGTAGTAGGTGACTACTATAATAACTACGAGGTTAGCGTACTTACTGCTTACTACTACTACTACTACTACTACGGGTACTAGGTGACTACTGCTATTACTAGTACTAGGTCAGGGTCCTTGATTACTACTACTACTACTACATCAGTAGACCAGTAACATTCTATATTTCTGCTGTGTAATTGTTTTAAAATAATCCTACATCAAATAAGTGGAGTAATCGCGGAGTATCTGTGAAGTATCTGTGGAGTATTTGTGGAGTGATCGTGCAGTATTTGTGAAGTATTTGTGGAGTAATTGTGCAGTATTTGTGGAGTATCTGTGGAGTAATCGTGGAGTATCTGTGCAGTATTTGTGAAGTATTTGTGAAGTATTCATGGAGTATCTGTGCAGTATTTGTGAAGTATTCGTGGAGTATCTGTGCAGTATTTGTGAAGTATCTGTGAGCTGACTTGTCTGGCGTTCTCTCCTGTTCCTCTGTGGGACGGGGGCCTGTGAGTACTTCTGAGACGTACACAGAGTTTTGTGGTTGTGTAGTACTTTGCTCCTTCTTGTCGTCGTGTATAATTAAACGTCACTAATCCCTGAACACGTGTGATTATTATTACATCATGACATAAGTACTGCTCGTTTGTGTTTTCACGGTGAGGCTGTGTACCTGGAGAAGGGCTGCTGCAGTGTCACCATCTGCCGAGCGCCCTCTCTCTCCTCTTCCTCTTCTCCTCTTCCTCTCTCTCTCTCTTTCACAGATGTTGTTTTGCTCTAGTCCTGGATCAGTGTCTGAGGCGACGCTGCAGGGACAAAACAAACACCAACATGAAAACAGCGTTAAATCATTCACACAAAAACAGAAGTAACTCAGAGTTTAATTTGTAGCAATTATGAGACACATTTAACTCAAGATGAGAGTGAGAAAGTACAGGTACAAGTACAGGGAAAGTACAGGGAAAAGTACAGGGAAAGTACAGGGAAAAGTACAGGTAAAATACAGGGAAAAGTACAGGGAAAGTACAGGGAAAAGTACAGGGAAAGTACAGGGAAAAGTACAGGTAAAATACAGGGAAAAGTACAGGGAAAGTACAGGGAAAAGTACAGGGAAAGTACAGGTGAAAGTACAGGGAAAAGTACAGGTAAAATACAGGGAAAAGTACAGGGAAAGTACAGGGAAAAGTACAGGGAAAGTACAGGTAAAAGTACAGGGAAAAGTACAGGTAAAAGTACAGGTAAAGTACAGGGAAAGTACAGGGAAAAGCACAGGTAAAAGTACAGGGAAAGTACAGGTAAAGTACAGGGAAAAGTACAGGGAAAGTACAGGTAAAAGTACAGGGGAAAAGTACAGGTAAAGTACAGGGAAAAGCACAGGTAAAAGTACAGGGAAAGTACAGGTAAAGTACAGGGAAAAGTACAGGGAAAGTACAGGGAAAGTACAGGTAAAGTACAGGGAAAAGTACAGGGGAAAAGTACAGGTAAAGTACAGGTAAGGTGTGTGTGTGTGTGTATGAATATGTGTGGGTGTGGGGTGTGTGTGGGGGTGTGTGTGTGTGGGTGTGTGTGTGTGTGTGTGGGGGTGTGTGTGTGTGTGTGTGTGTGTGTGTGTGTGAATGTGTGTGTGGTTGAGTGTCTTGAAGTTAGAAAAGCGTTACATAAAAGTGTGACCATTTACAATTAACAAGATATTGTGTAACGTTAAACTTTACAGCAACTCAATCCAATATATATATATATATATATATATATATATATATATATATATATATATATATATATATATATATATATATATATATATATATATATATATATATATATATATATATATATATATATATATATATATATATAAAATGTATATCTAAATTTCAGAAACGCTTTGGACTTAAAAGTGTTTCTCTGCACAGAGAGGCGCCTCTGTGGACACCACTGGAGCAGAGAACAACACATTTAAAGTGATCAATGAGGAAGAGAGAGATAATATATGAAGATTTGAACTTTGAGAGAGTTTAAACAAGAGAGAAATGTGAGTAGATCTGTGTATATATGGTATGTATGTGTGTGTGTGTGTGTGTGTGTGTGTGTGTGTATTTTTTTTTTTTTTTTTCAACTGAATATGAAGCTTAAACACAGCATTTTGTGTATGTCCTAGTGGAGGACACAGGGGGAATTTAATAGGTTCCCTTGTTCCCACTCCTTTTTTGAGCTTAAATAACAACAAATTAGTGAAATGTGCTTTAAGTTTACCTGATACAATATATAATTAAATGACAATGAATGAAATGAAAAAATGAAAAAATGACGAGAAAATATAGTAACATGTTTGGCAGACAGTCAAGGGTTTAGTTGAAATCACTTGAGCAGAACATGAATCGTGTGTTGAGTCGTCTTCACTTGTATGTGCTCTATCGCAGAATACACAATTATTCAAATAAGAAAACTGCATTTAACAAGTTAAGAAAAAAATCATTTAAAAATCTCAACAGACACATTTGCCTGAGAAAAACACCCACACAAACCAGTGGTAAAATACCCTGAATCTAAACTCTCACTATAAATATAAAATATAAAGTCAACAAACACAGGTTTAAATCATGTCCTGTTTGTTTTTACAGTGTACACCCCCCCCCCCCCCCCCCCCCCCCCCCCCTCATCGCTCTGACGCCGCTGGGACATGATGTGTGCAGATCTGAGTTTTGTGACATTTAAAAAACGCCCGAGGAAAGTGTCACAAAAACCTCTGAGATAATTCACTGTGAAAACCCTCCTACCACACAAACTGCTCTGTCCCTGCATCCCTCCTCATCTCGCCGCATCCCGCCTCATCCCGCCGCATCCCGCCCCATCCCGCCCCATCCCTCCTCATCCCGCCACATCCCGCCGCATCCCACCCCATCCCACCACATCCGGCCCCATCCCGCTACATCCCTCCTCATCCCGCCCCATCCCCTCGCATCCCTCCTCATCCCGTCTCATCCCGCCTCATCTCGCCCCATCCCGCCCCATCACGTCGCATCCCTCCTTATTAAAAAACGCCCGAGGGAAGTGTCACAAAACAAAAACCTCTGAAATAATTCACTGTGAAAACCCTGCTGCCGCACAAACTGCTATGTCCCTGCATCCCGCCCCATCCCGCCCCATCCCGCCTCATCCCGCCCCATCCTGCCCCATCCCGCCGTATCCTTCCTCATCCCGCCCCATCCTGACGGGTACTACATTGAGAAAATGTTACTGCCTGTGTGAGAAAAGTGTATAAAGTGTGTGGTGAGGGGTTTTACAGACAAAAACAGAGAGAATAATGTAAAAAATAAAGTTGATACTTATTTTTAGAACAAAACCCCTGTGATAAACCAGGGACCACTGTACGTAATATTTCTGCTACAGGGTCTGCCACCTGCTCGTCTCCATGGATACGTTACTGCTTTGCATTGAATGTTACACAGTGTGACATTAAACATCTCCATAGTGACACCACCCACAGGCCGGTCATGATCATTACTATATCCACTTCACTAAAGCTTAAACTGTGTATTTTGGGGCTCAGTATTTATTATGTGTACATTTTCTTGGCAGTAATGGGGAGATTTGTGTTATTTTTGTTGTAATATGATCAGATTTGAGCTGGAGAGGGTTGAAAAAAATCACTTCTATGACTAATTACGGCTTCATTCTCCTGTTTTACTGGTATCATCCTGTTGTGTTGTTATTGTGTCTGTGGTATAAAGTAGTTTCAATATTATCGTTTATCGTTATATTTCTCACTACCAAAATATCGAGATTCAAAAATTAAGTTATTGTGACAGACCAAAGTCACATGTGGAGATGATTCTGTTTAGACACAATGTACACGACACCCACAGACAGAGGATTAGAACACACAAAGTATAAGTCCTGCTTTAGTCCTGCTTTAGTCCTGGTTCGGTCCTGGTTCAGTCCTGGTTTAGTCCTGGTTTAGTCCTGGTTCAGTCTTGGTTTAGTCCTGGTTCGGTCCTGGTTCGGTCCTGGTTCGGTCCTGGTTCGGTCATGGTTCGGTCCTGGTTTAGTCCTGGTTTAGTCCTGGTTTAGTCCTGGTTTAGTCCTGGTTTAGTCCTGGTTTAGTCCTGGTTTAGTCCTGGTTTGGTCCTGGTTTAGTCCTGGTTTAGTCCTGGTTCGGTCCTGGTTCGGTCCTGGTTCGGTCCTGGTTCGGTCATGGTTCGGTCCTGGTTTAGTCCTGGTTTAGTCCTTGTTTAGTCCTGCTTTAGTCCTGGTTTAGTCCTGGTTTAGTCCTGGTTTAGTCCTGGTTTAGTCCTGGTTTAGTCCTGGTTTAGTCCTGGTTTGGTCCTGGTTTAGTCCTGGTTTGGTCCTGGTTCGGTCCTGGTTCAGTCCTGGTTTAGTCCTGGTTTAGTCCTGGTTCAGTCCTGGTTTAGTCCTGGTTTAGTCCTGGTTCAGTCCTGGTTCAGTCCTTGTTTAGTCCTGCTTTAGTCCTGGTTTAGTCCTGGTTTAGTCCTGCTTTAGTCCTGGTTTAGTCCTGGTTCAGTCCTGGTTCAGTCCTTGTTTAGTCCTGGTTTAGTCCCGGTTTAGTCCTGGTTCAGTCCTGTTCAGTCCTGTTTTATGCTGAGGGGAGGGTCTGAGGACAGGGGGCGCTCTGGGACACTTCTCCTCTTGTTTGTTTTCTATAAATGTTGTTTAATCTGTTTGTTTTTGACAAATGTCAGTGTCACTGTTGATTTTCTAAGTTTCTGTTAAATAAATGATCTTTTTCAGTCCTCAGAGGCGACGGCTGCGGTGATTTTGGGCTTTACAAAAATAAATTGAACTGAATTGACATGAGCTGATTTGACCAAAAGCTGTTTTAGAGATACTAATTATCCCAGAAAAGATATGAAGAAGAACAAGCCAGCACTGCCCTCTAGTGGCCACATGGAGATCTGCACAAAGGAGCTGTGTGACGTCATTTATAACCAAACTGAACTATGGACAGAAGAAGAGTTTTACTTTCACTTCAACTATGACAAAACCTCTGGACCAGGGGCTGCGCCACGGGGGGCCTTGAGGGGGCGCTAGTCTCCTCTAGAATGGACACTGCCCCCTATAGCTGCCCCAAAGATATTTGCCCCACCTTTATGACACATCCAGTCTTGACTAAAAGTGTTCAAATGGCAGAGTGTTCAAAATAAATAAATAAATAAATAAATAAATAAATAAATAAATAAATAAATAAATAAATAAATAAATAAATAAATAAATAAATAAATAAATAAAATAAAATAAATCACTACAGCGGCTGACCACATTCAAAAAGCCAACATGTGAGTGGGGTGGGGGTTGCGCTCCATTGTTATAATGCTGTGTATGAACATATTAAAGAGCAGCCACATTGCAGACCTTAGCGCCCCCTTGAGGCTTCTCCAGTCTAAATAATGTCTAAATACTGTGGGGGGTTTTTCACTTTATATTTATGAGTCATGATTTATTTGTTTAAATCACAGACTGTATAAAGACACTTTCTGTGGCATGTTCAGTCATTAAAGGGACTGTATGTAAGACTGAGATTTTATATTCCATAAACATGACATAACTGTGTCCCCAGACACAAGGGAAACATGTTCTACTCAAATAAAGTTTTACTGAACAAATAAAATGCTCATTTACTCTTAATTACAAAAACACTGAACATGATTCTAATCTATTTCTGTTATAAATGAGTGTTTTGGTTCAAGACGATTATCCAACAAACACAACAGAAAATATAACAAAACAAACATGATCACACTACTACTACTACTACTACTACTACTACTACTACTACTACTACTACTACTACTACTACTACTACTACTACTACTATTCCTGATGTAGTTGTTTTAAATAGGCCTGTATCACATGAGTGAAGTATCTGAGCTGAGTTCACTGTCGTTCCTTCCGTTTTGTTTTGTGACATTTAAACAAACTCCATGTTTCTCTCTTCACTTTAGTCTCAGTGTTTTTGTGATTCTTTGTCTCTTCTTGTCCTCCTCTATAATATAAACGTCACTAATCCTTGTGAATGTGTCATTATTATTACATTATTACATTATTTTTTTTTGTGTGTTTTCATGTGTATTATATTATTTTGATGTAATTTTGTGAAGAGTCCCTAGAGGGCGCCGTGGCCCGGTGTGAGGCCTGTGTGCGCACGGAGCACGGCCTGGCGCGTAGAAGAAGAATCTCCCCAGAAACAGAAAAGTGTCAGGATTAAAAACAGATAAATTAAAGTTTATATTGAAGTTTAAAGATGTATTTAAGAGGAAAGAAAACACCTAATTATCCCTCTCGGTAAACAGACAACGAGGTTAGTTTTATTTTCATTTTTGTCGAACGTCTTTTATTTTTTTATTAAGTTAATTATTATTTTTTCTGTGTGTTTCTTTAGTTTTCGGGGGTGTATTTATTTGGATTCATGTTCAAGATGGACGCTAATGAATTCGTCAGTAAAGGAAAGTGTCAGCAGAACCTGGAAGAATCCCAGCAGTCAGTGAGTGTGTGTGTGTCTGTCCATGTTTGTCCACTAGATGGCGCTGTCCCTCTGCTCTCGTGCTGCTGCAGACACATTTAGATTCACAGTTGAACATTTGGAGCTTGTGTTTTGTCTCTGGGGCTAAAGATGAGTCACAGCTTCAGCTTCAGACATGAAACTACTGCTCTGTCTCATACTTATACTACAGACTGATATTATCTCACAAAAGTACACATTTTTATTTAACTAGACTGAAAAGTAAAGTATTTTATTATTATTGTGTGAGAGCTGCTGAAAAGTGTGAGGGTTTATTTTTAATATGTTCGTAATTTGAACAAAACAAAAATATATAAATGTAACAGCGTGGAAAAAAGATCAGTTCAGTTGTTTCTGTTGAACAAAATTCAGCTAAATTTTCATCAAAAATCACCACGTGAAGTTTTATTAGATCTGAAAATCTGTGTGAAATACTTTTACTTTTTACTCTTTAAGTACATTTTTAAACGAGTACTTTCATACTTTTACTTCTAGTCTGTCTGTCTATCTATCTATCTATAAATAAAATGTATATACTTTCCCCCCCATTTTATAAAACAATTTGCTTTAATATAAGACAATTGTTTATATATTTCTTGTTTAATATTAGGTCATTTCTGCAGTGTGGGCCATTATTTCTCTATAATAGTGATAATAATTACAGCTCCTAAAATATGACTCATGTCGTTGTGTGGAGACGGGAGGCTGGAGTGAGTCATGAAGATTATGAATAAAATCAGAGTCTGTATCAGACTCGACTCTACAGTTTGACCTGGATCTGTAGCTACTAAAGCTGCTCCACATCAGGCTAAAGTTTGGGACTTCACCCTCTGCTCCCTCTGCTGCTCCCTCTGCTCCTCCCTCTGCTCCTCCCTCTGCTGCTCCCTCTGCTGCTCCCTCTGCTCCTCCCTCTGCTCCTCCCTCTGCTGCTCCCTCTGCTCCTCCCTCTGCTCCTCCTGATTTCCTCACATCATAATCAGCTCCATTCTTGTGTGAAACAAAAATAATCCCATTGTGCCCATTGTTTAGTTTAATAAAGTCACCAGCACTTTCAGAACTCACAGTCTGCAGGAGACGGAGAGACGCACGGGGAGAGACGCACGGAGAGACGCACCGGAGAGACGCACGGGGAGAGAGACGGGGAGAGACACGCTGGAAGAGACGCACGGCGAGAGACACGGGGAGAGAGGCACGGGGAGAGAGGCACGGGAGGGACGCACGGAGAGAGACGCACAGGGACAGTGGATCAGACCTGTAGGTTGAGTGACAGGTCGAGGTTGTGACAGAGGAGACACATGTTTCATGTTTTCTATAACGGCCGCCCTGAGCCGCCCTGAGCCGCCCTGAGCCGCCCTGAGCCGCCCGTACAGTCACAGAGATGTTTCCACACGGAGCTGGAGCCTGAGCTTCACACAAACTGATCTGAGCCAGACTGATGGTGTGAAAGTCGTGTTCTGTTTTCTGTCGTACCATTTCAATTCTTATAAAATGAACTAAATGATGCAGTGGACTCCAGGCTTTAATGAAACACAAAGGCCACAGCGTCTCCATTATACAGAGAATAAAAACACAAACTCACAATATCAGAACAACCAGGGCCTCTGTTGTGTGATTGTTACATAGAAGACACAAGACACAGAAGACACAGAAGACACAGAAGACACAAGACACAAAAGACACAGAAGACACAAGACACAAGACACAGAAGACACAGAACAGACCAGAGCCTTTTCAAAGGATCCACTGCAGACTCTTTGACACAAAACGTCACAAACAAGTCGCTGCTGAAGCCGATCACACTCGGACCGTCCAGTGTCCTTCACTTTAGCACCACTGGATGAAGGACAATCTGAAGAGACACAACAAAACACAACATGTCCCCCACAAACTAAACCTCCGTCTCACTCTGCATAAACCCTGTAGTTTCCTCCTGTACAAACTCGCTCTGTGTGATTCTTGTGTTACTTTGTCACTTCATTTTCCAGTTTGTTTGTTGTTGTTATTTTTCCCACATTGTTCATCTCTACGTCAGACCAAGACAAAGGAAAAGAGTTTACTGTGCATGAAACCTCCAACGCAACGCACAACATCTGTATCCAGGCAACAAGAAACCACTCAAATAAAGCAGTACAGTGAGAAGTACACCGCCGGTCAGAAGTACACCACCAGTCACCCTCGACAGAAGACGTAAATATATGAAGTAACGTGTGTAGAATTATGTTTGTGTGTGTAAATGTACAAAGTAATACAAAAAAATATAATAAAATACACTGACTGAGAGGGTGTGTCCAAACTTTTGACTGGAAGTGTTTGTTGTGTAACACTTTAGGTCAAAGGTCTGCCACCTTTTTGTCTCCATTGGTTTATCTGAAATGTGCCACAGTACAGCATTAAACGTACCTGTCTCCATGGAGACAAACAGGTGACTATAAAGGGCAAGGTTCCCTAGCAACAAAGAACATCTCACACTGAGGACTAAACCAGGACTAAACCAGGACTGAACCGGGACTAAACCGGGACTAAACCAGGACTAAACCAGGACTGAACCGGGACTAAACCAGGACTAAACCGGGACTAAACCAGGACTAAACTGGGACTAAACCGGGACTACACCAGGGCTAAACTGGGACTACACCAGGACTAAAACAGGACTAAACCGGGACTAAACCAGGACTGAACCGGGACTAAACCAGGACTAAACCGGGACTAAACCAGGACTAAACCGGGACTAAACCGGGAGTAAACCAGGACTAGAACAGGACTAGAACAGGACTAAACCGGGACTAAATCGGGAGTAAACCGGGACTACACCAGGGCTAAACCGGGACTGAACCCAGACTAAACCAGGGTTAAACCGGAACTAAACTGGGACAAAACCGGGACTAAAAGAGGATTAAACCGAGAACCCGGGCCAGGCCTCTACTTTTTTAAATGTTTAAATCCAGTTGTGTTTATCTGTGCATGTAAAAGGAGTTTATTCTGCACTTTTCTCTTTTAATGTAAATTTTATGATGATTATGTGTGATTATGTTTTGATTTGTTTTGATTTGTCGTATTGTGATTTTAATGTCTTATTCTGTAAATCAATCTGAATCACCTTGTATATTAAAGGTGCTGTATAAATAAACTTCCTTCTCGTTACAGGTCAGCGGCCTCATTTATAAAACTTTACATCATCACATTCATTTTCCTGAAGTCATGATATAAATGTAGTGAATAAAGCACTAATCCAGACGTTTTAAACAGTACTACCAGTTTACAGTTTAGAGTTTTATTCTGTGGCCACATTTGTCGAGGGGGAGTCTTTACCGGAGCGTTGCATTGAGTGTATAACTAATCCAATTGAACATTTCTGCGTTTAAATCACACATATATTTGTTCCTGTTCCTTTGTGAGAGCAGCAGCTGTGTTGATCATCCTCTTTCACATCTGTCTCAGCGACTCCCGTGGGACTCTTTTACATAATAGCGTCGATCCGTCCAGATTGACATGGACGGGACGGGGGGGACGTGTGATTATGAAGGAAGAGAAACACAACAGCACCAATAGAAATGAGGAGTTTGGGTTGTACCGACTTTAACGAGAACAGAAACGTTTCCTTTAAGAGTTCCTCGTGGTGAACATTGTTGATGTTGAAGTGTTAACTGTGGCGGAAACCGATGGGAAAATGAAGCTGGGACAAGTGAGTATAGAAGGAGTATTGAGTCTTTTCCGTTGTATCGAAAACAAGTTTGACATTTTTGTATCGTGACAACACTACGCTAAGTTTAGAGCTACAGGAAACAGCGTTGAGGAGAATATGTGTGACTCTGAAGTGCTGTACGTTGGCAATTTGTTTTCTCCCCGACAAAACCCACAATGTCGATGAAACGTTCTGCACCGACAAAGACGCCTACGAAGGTTTGAACTTTGAGAGAGTTTAAACGAGAGAGAAATGTGAGAAAATGTTAACGCCTGTGTGAGAAAAGTGTATAAAGTGTGTGGTGAGGGATTTTACAGCCTTATAATTGTAAAAAATACTTCGCGGATTTCGCCGATTCTGGGTTATTTTTAGAACATGTCCCCCTCGATAAACCAGGCACCACTGTACTTCAAATACTTTTACAGTAAGTTACATAATTAAAAATAAAAATCTCATATTAAAAAGGCTTCATGTTTGTTTCATCCTTTATAATGACTTTATTTGAGTCATTAAAGCTGCACTATGAAACTTTTCTGGTGAGGGTTCCATGATCTGCTTGTCTCCATGGAGATGTCATACTTCCAGACGAGACAAGAGACAGTTTTTTCCTTTTGATTACATTGGATTTTTCCATGAAACACCTGAAAAGTAAATGCACAAATGTGGCAAACATAATAACATCTCCATGGGGAAATGTTCCATAGTGCTCCTTTAAAGAAGAGAAATGCACATAGAAGCCTAAAGTGTGCAGTGTCATGATGTATTCCTTTGATTTCAGTAAAGTAACAGTACACCCCCAGTGCAGTACTTGTATTCTGTTACTTCCAAACACTGGAAATAGGAAACCTGGAGGAGAAAAAAAACAAAAAGGAGATTTATGATGTAGTCAGATCCAAATAAATAGTTTGTGTGAGTCAAACACATTCAGAATGAACGTGCTAAAATGGAGCCGTGTGTTATATTTAGAGACTGCAGACAGATGCTAACATGCTACGAGCTAAATACATGTTTCCTGTCGTCGCTAAGTTCAAATAAACAGACACAAGCTCCAAGGGAAGTCCTGGCTTTTCTCATCATTGCAGCGTAATCTACTGAGATACAGAAGCTCCACAGACTCAGCTCTAATGTGTTTCTTTAAAATCACACTGTGTTTCCTAAAGGGACAAGAGACTGTAACACGGACAATATGAAAACAACGATATTGTAACTAAATGTTTAGACTAAAAGTGAAACTAAACCATTTAATCTCCACTAAACTGTGTTTATAGTGTCACAACTGTTTTGACAACGTCAGAATAAATTAGGTAAATTTGTAGATTTCTGGTAAAAAACAAAAAAACAAAAACAAAAACAAATACATAAATAAAATGTGTAAATCTAAGTTTCAGTAGTTGGTGACATCACACAAGCCTGCCCTGACTCAAGAGGAGCCTCGAAGAAATCATTTAACCAAGGATGACTGAGCTGAGAAGTGTCCAAAACCCAAAACCCTCATGTCCTGTGGTGATGGCTGCTGCAGACACCAGTTTGTGTCGCTGCAGCTCGTTTTCTTTAGAAGTTCTTACAGGAGCCTCCAGTTTTCTGCAAACCACTGCTCCAGGCGGAAAAGAGCTGCCATCTGCTGCTAGGAGCTCTGAGCCTCGCCCTGTCACTCTGAACGGTGGACACTACCTCAGGGGGAAGAGTGTGAAATTGTACCTCTGAGGAGCTGAGAGAGAAGGAGGATGTGGATAGTGTCGGGGTATGTGCCGGGTATGAACCCGTGGACATGGGCACAGCTTTAGGCATGAGCCCGGCTGCAGTCACAGTTTATGCGGTGACTTTGATCTTCCTCAGAGGCCGCCTGGCACCAGACAGAGGTGACCTTAAGCCCATAGGGGGCGGAGCTCACACAAAATACAATTTGTCTGTTATTCCCCATGTAGATCTAGTCCTAGTTTAGTTCTGGTCTTGTCATGATTTAGTTCTGGGTTTAGTCTGTGATGTGTGACTCTGAACTCACTGTCTCGTCTCAGATTGACTCTGGACACAGAGGACTGGGTATGACCAGATTTAACTGGGTATGACCAGATTTAACTGGGTATGACCAGACTTTACTGGGTATGAGTAGATTCTGCTTGTCATTGGTGTAACTGCATAAAAATACATCTTACATCTTTTCCTCTTTTATCTCTTATAATTAAAGCGCTGGGTAGAGTCTGGCTTCACTAAACATGAACCTCCACTCGACATTGGCTGAGTCACTTCTGTCCTTGATTGGATTTGGTTTATTTTAATTCAGTTTTGTTCTGTAAAATTCTGCTCACATAAAGAGGAGCGTCTGGGAAACGCTCAGAGGACTTTAGGGACAAAGGGTCGGGTTTTGTATTAGTTTGTTGCCTGTGAGTAAAGTAAAAAAGATCATTTACAGATTCTTCAGTCAGAGACACTGAAAATAAGAGGTGTTTTAAGTGGATATATTATAAACAATTGACTATTAGCCACTGTTGCCCCGTGTGGTTCAGTTCACAATATGATGTAATACTTTCGCTCTCATTGTAGTTGTATTTTTTTTTAAGTGCAGCTTCAGTAAATATGTCCCTTTTTTGTCCAGTCCAAATGTAAACACGGGGGAAAATCTCATGGGAAAAACACAGTGTCGGTCATTTTATCTCACGAAATCTTGTTCCATCGACTTTATCTGAAGAGGACGACCAGCAGCGGGGGAATAATGTGTGTGTGCTCCTGATTGGCCGGTCCACCTGTCAATCACCTGTCAATCCCTCCCATCTGAAAACAGGGACATTCACCAGCTCCAGACTCACATCTTCGTAAAGTATCTGAGTAACTGAGCAGCTGAGCCTGAAAACACGGCACATTCTGCTACAGACCGTGATATTAGCTTTAATTAACCCTCCATGCGCCCTCTGTTGGCAGTAATGGGTAATAGCTTTCACCTGTTTTCCTTAATGTACAGCCAGTGCTTCGATGCCCCAGGTCTGCACGCATAATTTAAGACAGAGGATGCAAAACTGGGCTCATTTTGCTAAAAAAAAACATACGTTAACCTTATAAAATGTAATAATTGCTTCCATTTAAGATAACAGGCGATAGTCAGGACGAAAGTGGAGCCATATGCAACGAAAAAGCAGTTGTCGTCTCACCTGCCTCGTGCTTTTCTCTATAATTACGCTGTTTAACTTTGTCGTTAAAAACAGCGCCGCACTGGCTCAGCTCGCCCACAACAACACGTCCTCTACGGCTCAAAATGAAGCAAACTGTGATTTTTCTGACGAACATTGCCATTAGATTTTGCGATTTATGTTGTAATACTAGGATTCGGTTTAAAAGTTGCGTTGGTTTAAAAGACATTTTAAACCAACGCAAAGACTAAAAGATGAACTAAAAAACGAAAACAAGGCTCACATTTCAGAACACGTTTGTACAGATGAGACGGAAAAAAGGGTTTGTAGCTGTTTTTGCTTCACAGAAATGGAATATATTTCAAAGACGAGTAAAACTGGAGACTTTAATGCCACAAATGCACTTTAATAATCTGGTAACACACGTTTATATTCGCACTTCTCCTGTTTTTAATGTTTTATATGGACTTAATACTTATTTACTCTGTTATTTTTTTGTTTGTATTGTATTTTGAACTACAGGGTTAGCAGTTTTTATGCAGGTTTGGGATATTTAGTTGTTTGTAGAGGACGTCTTGGTACTTCAAAAACAGCCGCCTTTGCGATTTGAGCCTCACGTCGATTTAAATTCCAGTTTGAATTCATTTGTGGAGTTTTGTGTAGGACCATATAGCAGCATTGATTCATTCTAAGAGTACAAAGCGCTGAGTGTGTGTTTACACACACAGAGGAACACGGGCCTCTGTAAACACTGTAATTACAGTCTTCCTTTTGGGTGGGAGGCCTTTAAATGGGTTTTTATCACGAGAGCGGCTCATGTTTGTGGATGGGATTAGAACATGAACAACAGGAGAGTAAAAGTACTTCAAAATGATACTGTTGAAGTGGTGATACTAACAACAATGACCACAATAAAACTACTGTCTGACGTGAATAATGTTCTTCAGACACAGATAATAACAAATACTACAACTACAGACTCAAACTATTTACTCTTTTGAACAAGTTACATAAAAAGGACATAAATGGACAGTTCCTGAATAGTTTTACAAAGATCTTGACCTACATCAGTACTACCAAAACACCACATTGAAGAAATGACTGTTATTGTGTAGTAAAATACTGTGTACACGGGTCCCTGGTTTATCGCGGGGGTTAAGTTATAAAAATAACCCACAATAGGTGAAATCCATGAAGTATCAGCTTTATTTTATACATTATTCTCTATGTTTTTGCTGTAAAACCCCTCACCACACACTTTATACACTTTTCTCACACAGGCGTTAACATTTTCTCTCTCAAAGTTCAAACCTTCGTAGGCGTCTTTGTCGGTGCAGAACGTTTCATCGACATTGTGGGTTTTGTCGGGGAGAAAACAAATTGCAAACGTACAGCACTTCAGAGTCACACTGAGATACAACGTTTATGTAAATTTGTCTGAACACATTCTGTACTGGACAGGAGACACGGCACGGAGGAGACTGATGGACAATGGTCTAGAGTCCAACAGCCAATCAGGACGCACGACACAATGGTCTACAGTCCAACAGCCAATCAGGACGCACGACACAATGGTCTACAGTCCAACAGCCAATCAGGACGCACAACACAATGGTCTACAGTCCAACAGCCAATCAGGACGCACAACACAATGGTCTACAGTCCAACAGCCAATCAGGACGCACGACACAATGGTCTACAGTCCAACAGCCAATCAGGTGTGTGTCTTTTGTCATGTGACTAATGTGAAAGTGACTCTGTTTTGAGACGACTGTCGGCACTGACTCAACATTTATGATGTTGTTGTAAAATGAGTTTCTTCTACAACCCTGTTCATTAAATTACTTCTTACTTTACCATTTTTCCATCTTGTTTTTTGTTACATTTCTGACTCCACACGAGCTGAGACGTAACACCAAGTATCAAACCTTTTCCTTAGTATCGAACTTTTGTCACTAAACTAAATGTACAGATATAGAGGAAAAAACTCAAGTAAAAGTATCACATGGAAAAATCTACTTAAGTAAAAGTATTTAAAAAAGTAAAAGTATTTCACGGTGTTGATTTAAGTGTTCAATGTAGTGAAAAGACACATTTTGGTGAACAGCAGCAACTCGAATCAATGTCTTGAGCGTTTCTTATGAATTTTGTGTATTTATTTTGTTTTGCTCAAAGTCAAAGCTTGAACTCGAAAACTTTCTTCAGGAAGTTTCATCATCACCGCCCACTACACACCTGGAACATGAGCGATCAAACCTCCACCTCTGGAGCACAAAGGGACTGAGGATCCCACACAGATCATTATGTCATCCTCTGGTTTATTCGTCAGTGTTTCCTCCGTGACGCTGTTTCTTGGATCCTCTCTGCTCCTCCGCCTCCGACCCAGCTCTGTACGACCAGTTGGAAGACGTAAGCCTACGACCCAGCTCTGTACGACCTACTCCGTCAAACTCTCTCAAACCTTTACCCCGAATCTGTATTTTGATCCTCCAGACGTTACGACAAAATCAATTTCTACATCTCCATTCATCCATGTTCCTCCTCTTCTCCGGGGCCGGGCTGTGGGGGCAGCGGTCTGAGCCTGGACTCCCAGACTTCCCTCACCCCAGACACACATGGGAACGTGGTGGAGAGGAGATATTTGGAAAGGATATTAATAGTGATTGCAGTATTACAGTACAGTACTGATGTAAAGATGTGAATGTCAAAAATAGGACAGATCCACTTGTACTAATTTCACAGGGACCGAGTTTTGGCTCAGACTGGGCCTCCTGGGTTTTAATGGACACATATTTGTCCAGATCACATCCGGCTTCAGCTCCACACGGTGAGTCAGAGGGAGGAGGACAGGCTGGGTGGAGAGGAGGACAGGCTGGGTGGAGATGGAAACATGGGACAGACGTCAAAGTAGAGGCTGAGCAGCTTACAGTGAAAATCATAAAATACAGTAGTACAAAAGCTCTTAACAGGCAAAACAAGGTATTTTTTGCTATAAAATCACCTGTAATAGTCACAACAGCGCACTCAGCCTCACTGTTTGCGTCACTACTTCCTGTTTAATTTTATCTCCATGACGTTTTTGCCGATTCACGCTAAAATGAATAAATATTGAAAGATCAGACGGCGCACACCTGAGGACTCTTCAGTGTTTAGAGAGATGTTTGTGTCTCAATACTAATGCTAATTGTGACGCACAGTAACTTTTGTGAAGTTGTAATCACACTCCTTCGTTCTGTGCGTCTGTTTTATGGGATCAGAGGTCGTCTTTCTCCAACATGGCACAAGCGACAAAGAGAAACTTGACTGTTGCCTCTCTCTTCATTTCCCAGGTTGGTAACTAAGTAAAAAACACATAATATGGGTCATAAAATACTAATAATAAACACGACTAACTGTGAGAAAGTGATTCAGTCGGTAAATACTGTATTTTTGTTGAGTTTTGAACATTGTTAAAATAAAGCAAACGTTTTTCAGAAAGTTAAAGATGTAAAATGTGTGAATCTAAAGCTAAAACCCAGTCTGTGAACATGTGACTCAATGAATAAACGTTAAAAATCAGTGGAGCTGCATGTGTGAGGATTAAAAGGACAACGTGATTAAAACAGTGACATTAAAGGACAATATGGACGATGTCATGTGTGAAACTGGACAGGATGTTTAATGACATGATTGTGAAATAAAAATCAGTTGGAAAAAAACTGATTATTGAAAATACACGATTGTTTTAGTAAATATGGTAGAAACGTGTCAAAGAGAAACTTCACTGTTGCCTGTCTCATAATTTTCTTGAGTTTTACAGAAACATTTAATCTGTTACATGATGCTGATTTTGAGGCATAATACATTTTAAAACGACGCCACAAACTGAAGTATTCTGCAAATAAAGAAATAATTGGGTAATTTGCATTTTAACAGGTTATTTATTTTATGTTGTCTGATTTTAATAAAGGTGACTGTTAGATTTGAGAGACAGTGAGTGAGCCAGTGTGTTTGTGTGCGCTGAAAATGAACCGCGCAGAACGATACGAACCGCACATCTACGTTTAGCTCTTAATTAACGACTTTTATTGGTACTAGCCCAGTTTGAGGCGACAGAACGAGCCGCTGACGATCACAGACTGTTACTCACCAGTGGAAATAAACAATACTCAGAGACGCCTGTAGCTTTAAGACAAAGACACAGGAGCTTCTAAGAATAGACGACTTTGATCCTTCAGTGTAACAGAAAGAAACAAACACAAAAAAACACGTATTGAGATGTGAATAGACACGACTCACAACAGGATCACAGCGAGACGCACACAATATACACCCACTCACTATGTGCCAGTTAGATAACATGGTTCAAGTGGCCACTATTACGGTTACAGGTCAGATCTGTGGAGAACATGTCATACTGGAACATTATTCTGCTTTATTTGAAAATATTGGTTCTGTGGCAAATTATTAGCATGAGTGGGCTGTTTTTATGCAGAATACGACCGATTTCTTTTAAATTTGTGGAGTAAATAGTGGTAGACCTGTCACAATAACACATTTTGAAGTACAATATATCACAACAGAGAAATACTGTGATAAATGATAATATTGGAACTACTTTATGCCACAAACCATGTACAAATAATTATTAATTCACCACAACATACAACAAAAATACCACAAAATACCCCCACTTCTGCAAAGAAAAAGTACTCAGGATAAATACTGAGTCCCAAAATATATTGTTCCATTTGTCGTGTATTGATCGATAAGTGGATATAGTGATTATTGTGAAATGTTGATGCTGATTGTGTCCATTCAAACTGTGATTTTGTTTTGAATGAGATGAACTCTGCAGCTTTAAAGTGACTAAACTGGAACATAAAGTACAAGTAAAAAGTAAAAAAAGGACTGTACTTAAGTCAATTTTAGGTGTCTGTACTCTACTTAAGTACATTTTAAAGTGGATAATTTACTTTTACTACTTTTACTTCACTACATTTTGAACAGGACTGAAAAGGAGTAGAAGTTTTTTTTTAATTATAATTTGAGACATGAGGCCGAGGGTTTATCTTTGACATCAACTAAAAATATACAAATAAAAATCATGACGAAGAAAACTTCAATTCCATGTGGTTCTTTATCAAAATCACCACATTTGAAGCTTTATTAGATCTGTAACTTTTTACTCTTTAAGTACATTAATACGTTTACTCAAGTGTATTTTTTCATGTGATACTCGATTAGTTTCTGTACTTTTACTCAAGTACTGTGTTACTGTGTACTTGTTCCACCTCGGTGCAGTTGTTGCAGGAGATGTTCAGAGTCGTATTAAATCAGAGTGTGATATGTGCTGCGTGTGTTTGCTCGTGGCCTCATTTCGTTGCTCGCTGTGGTGAATTTTGATGTTGCTTTGTTGGGTTTTTTGGCCGGGGCTGTGCGTGGGGGAGGGGCATATGTCAGCTCATTTTGGGGCAATAGATGATTCACAAACATGGACAGAAAAGAAGGAAAGGACTGAATCAGACCAGAGGTTTCAGACTGGAGCCGGACTCAAGTTTTTTCAACATTTACTACAATCTGTCCAGAACTGTACTGTCATTTTACATCAGGGTTAGTGCAGCTTCAGTAGAAGAGTCAGTGCACTTTAGTAGTAGTTGTAGTTTGGGGTTGATGGAGTCTTGGTTCAGTCCTGGTTTAGTCCTGGTTTAGTCCTGGTTTAGTCCTGGTTTAGTCCTGGTTTAGTCCTGGTTCAGTCCTGGTTCAGTCCTGGTTTAGTCCTGGTTTAGTCCTGGTTTAGTCCTGGTTCAGTCCTGGTTCAGTCCTGGTTCAGTCCTGGTTTAGTCCTGGTTCAGTCCTGGTTTAGTCTTGGTTCAGTCCTGGTGTAGTCCTGGTTTAGTCCTGGTTTACTCTTGGTTCAGTCCTGGTTCAGTCCTGGTTCAGTCCTGGTTTAGTCCTGGTTCAGTCCTGGTTCAGTCCTGGTTCAGTCCTGGTTTAGTCTTGGTTTAGTCCTGGTTCAGTCCTGGTTCAGTCTTGGTTTAGTCCTGGTTCAGTCCTGGTTTAGTCCTGGTTTAGTCCTGGTTCAGTCCTGGTTTAGTCCTGGTTTAGTCCTGGTTTAGTCTTGGTTTAGTCTTAGTTCAGTCCTGGCTCAGTCCTGGTTTAGTCTTGGTTTAGTCCTGGTTCAGTCCTGGTTTAGTCTTGGTTTAGTCCTGGTTTAGTCCTGGTTTAGTCTTGGTTTAGTCCTGGTTCAGTCCTGGTTTAGTCTTGGTTTAGTCCTGGTTCAGTCCTGGTTTAGTCTTGGTTTAGTCCTGGTTTAGTCCTGGTTTAGTCCTGGTTCAGTCCTGGTTTAGTCCTGGTTCAGTCCTGGTTCAGTCCTGGTTTACTCTTGGTTTAGTCCTGGTTTAGTCCTGGTTTAGTCTTGGTTCAGTCCTGGTGTAGTCCTGGTTTAGTCCTGGTTTACTCTTGGTTCAGTCCTGGTTCAGTCCTGGTTCAGTCCTGGTTTAGTCCTGGTTCAGTCCTGGTTCAGTCCTGGTTCAGTCCTGGTTCAGTCTTGGTTTAGTCCTGGTTCAGTCCTGGTTTAGTCTTGGTTTAGTCCTGGTTCAGTCCTGGTTCAGTCTTGGTTTAGTCCTGGTTCAGTCCTGGTTTAGTCCTGGTTTAGTCCTGGTTCAGTCCTGGTTTAGTCCTGGTTTAGTCCTGGTTTAGTCTTGGTTTAGTCTTAGTTCAGTCCTGGCTCAGTCCTGGTTTAGTCTTGGTTTAGTCCTGGTTCAGTCCTGGTTTAGTCTTGGTTTAGTCCTGTTTAGTCCTGGTTTAGTCTTGGTTTAGTCCTGGTTCAGTCCTGGTTCAGTCCTGGTTCAGTCCTGGTTCAGTCCTGGTTTAGTCCTGGTTTAGTCCTGGTTTTGTCCTGGTTCAGTCCTGGTTTACTCTTGGTTTAGTCCTGGTTTAGTCCTGGTTCAGTCCTGGCTCAGTCCTGGTTTAGTCCTGGTTTAGTCCTGGTTTAGTCCTGGTTTAGTCCTGGTTTAGTCCTTCTTTACACTGTCAGACTTTGCTGTAAATCAACATCCAAATTCCAAGACGATTGTACTGTGGCAGTAAACTGTACTATACCATAAACCACAAAGCATTCTGGGAGAAAACGGGATGGGAGATTTGAAAAACTGCATTACCGTGAGTACACAGTAGTACACTCCAAAGGGAAAATGAGCAACACCAAGTGACAGACGTTTACACTACAGTAAATATGTGGAACTGTGGAGTTTTTATGTGGAATTTTAGAGTTTTGGACGTGTCTCCTTCAGTCGCCAACCGGACCACGGACAGCAGCGTCTACGGGGGAGTTACGCAGGGAACAGGCGCTTAGCAACACTGTCAATCAAACCTGTTGCTAACGCTAACAGGAGCGACCTCGGAGAAAGAAGGCGCCTGATTTGAGAGAGTTTAAATGAGAGAAATGTGAGAAAATGTTAATGCCTGTGTGAGAAAAGTGTATAAAGTGTGTGGTGAGGGGTTTTACAGACAAAAACATAGAATAATACTAAAAAATAAAGCAAATACTTCATGGATTTCACCTATTACGGGTTATTTTTAGAACGTAACCCCCGAGATAAACAAGGGACTGCTGTATTGCCCTAGCGACTTTAATGAGTGTTGACTTTGTCTGTTTAGTGCCAGGTACAGCCTGAAGCCACAATAACACAGACACAAGTGACACGTTTGCTACGATATAAGAATTTGTATAATAACATTTAACCTGACGCCTCAAGCACTAACCAATTTTTAACGTAACGCTTCTGCCAAAAACAACAGAACAGCACACACAAATCATACTAATGCAGCGTTATGGTATGAAATAATTAAGAGTTGGCTCGGTTACAGTCGGCAGCGATTCCCAAATGGAGGGTCGGGCCCAAAAGTGGGTCACAAGGAGCTGCCTGGGAATTAACAGTTTCAATGTTTGGAGTAAAGGAGCAATGAAGCGTAAATACAAACATGGAATACAAATTACACGTTTAAACTAGGGCAAGATAATGACGAGGGAGGTTCAATGAATTAAAATACTGAGAAATGGATTGTGTGCAGTGTGGAACGCAGATTCAAACATGATTTCTCTCACATTCAGGTCAGTTTCTTTAGTAGTTTGCACTTATCTAATATTAGAAACAGCCACAAAAACAAGAGCCTCTCGAAATCAGACCAAAAAATGAACTGCATGAATATCAACGTTAAAGATTGTCTGATGAAGTATAATTCCAAAGTCTAGTACAGAAATCGTCCCGTTATGTTTCGTTCAAAGCCACACTGACAGAATAAAGCGCAGTTTAATCTACTTTTAAAAAACAGGTTATGATTCAGCGCTCGCACGGACATTTAGCACAGTCATTTGTACAAAAAAAACGATGTTACTTCCGTTTCTTTTGTCCTGAGTGATATAAAGTCTTATGAAGTAGCATCAGAGCAGTGAGTGACCACCACAGACGTAAAGAAGTGGACAAAGTGAGTGTGACGTCACCAAAGAGACAGAGAGAGGGGGCGCTGTTTTTCAGTTTAAAGTGAATTGGAGCCAGAGTCAATGGAGTGCGCACATGATCACTTTTTATTTGGAGTGAGGTGGCTAGCAGGTTAGCTATGTCCATTTATATATACAGTCTATGTCAGACATGGGCAAACTACGGCCCGGGGGCAACACAAAATACTTTTTCACTGAAGTCCGATCAAAGGCTGTGCGCCTGATATGACAAGAAACTGTCGCAGTTTTCAGAGAGTACAATATCAGCCGTTACTTTACTACGAAGCACGTCAACTACACTAGCAAACAGTCAACGCAGGAACAGAGGTGCAGCCAAGTTACAGATTTAAGTAATGCATCTGGAAAACAATGTGTACAATGAGCCTTGTATATTGTGTGTTACAGACCAAATCTCTAAAGTGATATACACATATATATATATATATATCCTGGCCCCGCCCCTCTCATTGGCCCGCCCTGTTCTGTGATGACCACAGAGCAGAACCCAGGACCCAGACTAGAGGTAAGATCGGGCCTAAAAAATCCAGCCCGACCCGACCCAGGCCCGCGGGTATTAAAGCCCGACCCAGCCCGAGCCCGACCAATTAACTTGATTTGCAGGCCCGAGCCCGAAGCAAACCCGAAATTTCATATTTTATTTGTGAGGATAAATAAAAAAATAAAGAACCAAACAAAGTTAAACATGCGTAAAAATAAGCCTACTAATAAAAAACCTTCGCCACTAACTACTGAAAATGGTCTAAGGTCCTGACAGCAAAAGTCCACGCACTTGTCTGTGATGGTCTGCTTAGCGCGAAGAGGTGTGGTCTTTGGGACAAATGATAATATAGATGTTTGACGATCATCACTTTTGCCAGTACAGCTGTTTAAATGTCTGCTCAGCGTCGAGGTGCCAGTCTTTTTGCTCTCGTATGAAAGCAAAGCGCCACATTTACCACATTCAGCGAAGCCAACGCAAGTTTCTGTAGCATTTTCAACAATCAATTTGAAGCCACACCTCACTCTTGCCGGTGCGTGTTTGCCTTTTCAGTTCCCCTGTCTTTAGTTTATCCTTTACTTCTTGCTGCTCCATATCAGGGATACCAGGTCAAAATAGATGTGGACTTGCGGAGGGGAAGAGGGGGCGTTCACGTGCGCAGAGTGTGCTCTGGCTCTGCGGCTCCTGTTTAGTACTTAAATAGCAATTACCTTACAGCGCCTTCTCTGTTTTATCCAAATTATTTTTTTATAACAAGTATTCCTAAGTTTAGTATCCACACATTGTTTTAGTATACATTTTTATAAACATATATTTATTTAAAAAAAGTCAGGTAGAGAGAAGCCCGACCCGACCCGAACGTAATGATTGACATTTTAGGCCCGACCCGGCCCGAAATTCGGGTCGGGTCGGGCTCGGGCTCGGGCTTAAGATCTTACCTCTAACCCAGACCCTGAGCTACAGGTTCATGGTCAGTACAAAGCAGGAGGATTAGACCTGTCACAATGGCAACGAAGTACGATATATCACCACAGAGAAATATCACGATAAACGATAATATTGAAACTATTTTATGACACTGACACAAAGCAGGATAATCTCAGTAAACCTATTTTTAAATATACAGGTTCATTTAAAGACCTGAGCTGCAGCACTTAACCATAAATGTTATTAATTCAACTCTCTACAGCTCAAATAATGACGCTGTTGTTTTTTGGTTTTTTTTGCAGCAGCATATGTGGCAAAAATATCACCTGGATTCATATCTATTTGCTAATGTAAACAAACTCCAGAGGAAATATGTAGAATCTGCTCAGCTGTGATATTTGGAGCTTATTGCATCGTCCACAGGCGACAGTTTGATTCCAGGAGTTATCAGATTATTGAAATGTGATGTAAACAGTTCCACCTGATGTGAGTAATCTGATTTGTTTCGGCTTGTTCACACCTGTGCAGGTTTTGACGAGGACAAATATGTTAAAAAGGGCAAAAACAGAAATGAAAGAGAAAATGTTAAAGATTTGAAGTTAGATTGAGTTATTTTAAATCTGACCTATTCTGTAAAATTGACTTTTCAGAGTTTTTAACCATGTTATAGTTGTTTACTCTCAGCGTTTACTCTCCTGAAGTTGTATTTAGAGTGATCTGTGTGTGTTTGAGCGATCTTTAAACACTTATTCTCACGGCACCGTTTTGTAGATCAACCCTGATCACCGCCACCTGTACACGCCCACTGTGACATACTAACTTCATTCTCCAATTTTCTTAATCTGTTGCGTTGTGTCGTCATTTTGGTAAAAAAAAATCCACTACTCGCTGCTGTGATGTGCAGCTGTCTGTTGGAGATACTCACGTTTGTTGTGATGTCAGCTCTCATTGGATCTAACAGGGACGTCAGCGTACAGGTTTCTTTTATTACGTTGTTAAAATTGTGCAAATTCTAACCTAATGATCCGCGTGTCATAGATTATAAGTAAACAGCAGATACAAGCACAATACGTCTGCTTTAAAGTTCATTCTACTTTTTCTTCCAAAAACAAAAGTTACTCTAAAAATCCGTTGATTAACTGACTTCTTCTGTGCTGTAAACACACACCAGATTTAGATTTCATTCCTGGTTTGTCCGATTTGCAGTGGTCAGTAGTATTTGTGACTCTTCTATCACAAACTCAGAGCTGATATGTGTGAAACCCTGCGTCTCCATGGTTCCCTTTGTGATATGAGTTTGCAAAAATCGATAATCACTTAAACCTTTTCACAATTAAACTCAAAGTTTAACACGAGCAGATGTTTGTCACAGTTGACCGCTCCGTGCTTCAGTCTGACCCCTCCCCGCTCTCCTCTGCAGTGTGAGTGTTTCAGATCTTCTCTTAAACATGCAGATCGGATGCGTTTTCGCCGCTTTCATTCCCCAAATAGACCCTGGTTTGGGGATATTTTTAGCATCGTACTATTTTTTATGCGTCCTTGATGTTGCACAGGTTTTAACTGGCTGTTTTCATTCTGTTTCTGCTCCTCTCACGTTTTTCTTTCTGCAGACGCCAGGTTCAACATTCGATGAGTTATTGTTTTTATAGATTAGTCTCACTTTGCATCATGTTTGTTTTAGAGCAGGGGTTCCCAGACTTTCAGATCGCGACCCCCCGCAGTAAAAGTTTGAGTTGTTCATGTCTTGATAGTTTCATGAAGCTAAACCCAGAGCATTTTGAGCTTTGGAGATGTGACAGACTAATAATAAAGTGTGACTCAAACGTGTGCGATTGAAACAAAGCACAACTCCAGGTCTGTTTTTGAGGAGGAAACAACATTCTACGATTCGCTAAAACCTCACAAAAGTCAATTCCTCATAATATAGGACCCCCTCCCCCATCGCGACCTCCACATTGGGAACCGCTTCTTTACAGAATGATTCAGAGGAACAGCGTGCACTTTTCGCAGCTCTGCTTGTGTTACCGCTTTAATTAGCTTGCAGCCTGTAGCGGCGAGTCTAGTTTTAGCTCTGTACATTAGGGACGGCAGGTTATCATGACGGTGATTATGTGTAGAACAAAGTGAGACGATGGTACATGATGTGAAAAGAACAGGACAGGTACAGGTGAGATAAACAAACAACAAAAAACAAACTGAAGTGGAGATACGAGGCATGTTCTGAGGCGATGTTTTATATTTTAGACTAGTTCTACTTTATGTTTAACCCTTGTTCTGGGGCTACGCTCTAGGGCTGGAGTCGACTAAAGAAAATCCTTGTTGACTAAAAACATGCCTTGCAGATCCATTAGTCAACTGAGTATCAAATATCTTTATAATCTGACCATGTTTCTGACCCAAACTGCACCGGAGTCCATGCAAAAACAACTATTTATGCAGAGTGCCGTTTTTTATGAACAAAATGCTAATTAAACTTGTGATTGGCTTTCAAATCTTGAGTCCCATAATTCTTACAATCTCAATCAACTAATTAGACAGATTAATCGACTAATTGGGCATCTGCTGTTTACTTAAAGGCCACATACTTCTCTATTTTCTATATTTATATGTTGTTTCCTCATCACAAACAGACCTGGAGTTGTGTTTTGTTTCATTCACATGTTTAGTGCACAAAACTCTGCATATTTAGGCTTCTCTCAAACTGAAAACACTCTGTTCCACCTTGTGATGTCATCATGTGGTGATACAGGAAGTGCTCCACTGTGTTTTTAAACTCCACACACCTTCATTTCTACAATCATTTGGATCATTTCATCTTCTGGAGTTGCCAATCTCTGCTGAACTAACGGTAAAAGGAGCTGTTCACTTGAAAACTACCACTTGATGACATCACAAGGTGGAACAGAGCGTTTTGAGCTTTGGAGATGTTACAGATGAATAATAAAGTGACTCAAACATGTGTGAGCTCTGGATATGTTTTTGAGGATTATAGCGTGGCTTAAAGATCACAAGAGGCAGTTTTGCTGTAAGGTAAAATAAAGTATGACCATCTAATGTTGAAAATCACATTCTATTCACTAAATAAAGAGTGTTTTTTTATTATCACCATGGTGTAATAAACAGTATCAAGTAGTGCAGGTGTCTCTCTTTGAACTTTGAGACAGTTTAAATGAGAAAAAATGTGAGAAAATGTTAATGCCTGTGTGAGAAAAGTGTATAAAGTGTGTGGTGAGGGGGTTTACAGACAAAAACATAGAATAATTGTAAAAAATAAAGATGATACTTCGCGGATTTCACCTATTGCGGGTTATTTTTAGAACATAACCTGATAAACGAGGGACCACTGTATCGAAATTGACGTTTTAAATATTAGTCTTGACACTTTAGGTCTTTCACTAATACACTTGACTGAGCGTTCACACAGACCTGTCACAGTAATTACTAAATCAACATTTTGGAGCTCAATTTTATCTGTAACATGGGACTTTTAATCTAAAAATCTCCCGGCTTCTCCCATTAAACCAAAACATACACAATAAGTCAAATCCGGCTCAGGGTTGTCCGAGGTCAGTCACATAGTGCATTTCTACCTTCAAGGCACAAACTGCACTTTACATCAAGCAGCCACTCATCCATTTACCCCACAGTACATTCATACACCAGTGTACACACACACACACCAGGGTAAAGGCGGGTTAAGTGTCTTGCCCAAGGACCCAACAACACTATTCATGTGCGGGAGCTGGGATCAAGCGACGAGAGGATCTGCCAACAATGTTTATGTCTGCAGATGAGACGATGAGCGCTCCACCAGCCTCCCTCCAGATGTTACACTGTTTTTGCATTTACTGTACTGACAATCGGCTTGCCTCTCCACAGAACAGACCGGTAACTTGGCCTAGAGAGTGAAGTTCAATGTCAATTTCTAGAAACATGGTGGACAATCTATAAGAAAAGTGACATAGTAGAGCAGAATGATGAGAATTCTGTTCAAAAGACAAACAAACAAAGCTTTTTTTATGCAGAATAAAACAGGAAATGGAGGAAAATGATTTATTTATGATTAATCTTGTAGCTCTATTAGATACGATGGCGCTTTAAGCAGATTGTTCACTGTTCTAAAGAGAGACACTATCACAGACGTCGCGCACAACTCCACTCCAAAATGTGACTATTTGCTTTTAAATCGCTGAACTGACTCGTGCCTCAGAACATAACTGACCTTTGAACCCCACACGCTGCCCCCTGGAGGTCAAATTCTGAACGCACAGTCTGTCCCACAATCCTGCCTCAAAACCAGCGCTCCTCCTTTAGAACATCCTCTTCATCTGAGAACGCGCCCCTCCTTTAGAACGCCCACTTCATCTGAGAACGCGCTCCTCCTTTAGAACGTCCCCTTCGTCTGAGAACGCGCTCCTCCTTTAGAACGCCCACTTCGTCTGAGAACGCGCTCCTCCTTTAGAACGTCCTCTTCCTCTGAGAACACGCTCCTCCTTTAGAACGTCCCCTTCATCTGAGAACGCGCCCCTCCTTTAGAACACACTCCTCCTTTAGAACGCTCACTTCATCTGAGAACACGCTCCTCCTTTAGAACGTCCCCTTCATCTGAGAACGCGCTCCTCCTTTAGAACGTCCCCTTCGTCCGAGAACGCACTCCTCCTTTAGAACGTCCCCTTCATCTGAGAACGCGCTCCTCCTTTAGAACGTCTTCTTCCTCTGAGAACGCGCTCCTCCTTTAGAACGTCCCTTTCATCTGAGAATGCGCCCCTCCTTTAGAACGTCCCCTTCATCTGAGAACACGCTCCTCCTTTAGAACGTCCCCTTCATCTGAGAACACGCTCCTCCTTTAGAACGTCCTCTTCCTCTGAGAACACGCTCCTCCTTTAGAACGCCCCCTTCATCTGAGAACGCGCTCCTCCTTTAGAACGTCCTCTTCCTCTGAGAACACGCTCCTCCTTTAGAACGCCCCCTTCATCTGAGAACGCGCTCCTCCTTTAGAACGCCCCCTTCCTCTGAGAGCACGCTCCTCCTTTAGAACGTCCCCTTCCTCTGAGAGCACGCTCCTCCTTTAGAACGTCCCCTTCATCTGAGAACACGCTCCTCCTTTAGAACGTCCTCTTCCTCTGAGAACACGCTCCTCCTTTAGAACGTCCCCTTCATCTGAGAACGCGCCCCCTCCTTTAGAACGTCCCCTTCATCTGAGAACGCGCCCCTCCTTTAGAACACATTCCTCCTTTAGAACGTCCCCTTCGTCTGAGAACACGCTCCTCCTTTAGAACGTCCTCTTCCTCTGAGAACACGCTCCTCCTTTAGAACGCCCCCTTCATCTGAGAACGCGCCCCTCCTTTAGAACGCCCCCTTCATCTGAGAACACGCTCCTCCTTTAGAACGCCCCCTTCATCTGAGAACACGCTCCTCCTTTAGAACACCCCCTTCATCTGAGAACACGCTCCTCCTTACCTCATTTTAAAACTCTCGTACAGATGCATTTTTCGCCCTGAACGTGTCAACTTTTGATTGAATCTTTGTGTTTTCAGACTCTGTTTTATCTTTGTGTTTTCAGGGATCCTTCTGTGTACTTTTACATATATAATGTATTTGTTATATTGTTTTTATTCTGTTGTGTTTCTGGCTGTAAAACACTTTGGTGCAACATGTTCTGCTGTTTTAAATGTGATGACTTTACTTTATTTATGATTCATTACAGATAGAAACTAACTACTAGTGTTTCATTCTGCTGTTTATTTATTGCAGCTCATGTCTTTTAGTTTGTGATAATTCTGCTTTAGAGTCATTATATCAGTGGGATAAATTAGTTTGAATGGTTTATTGTCTATATTTTCTTCAGGATATGTGGTGGTGACAGGCGTAGCTGCAGCCTGGGGTCCTGTCTTGTCTTCAGGCCACTGCTGCCCCCTTTATCATACTGTACAATGACCTCCTCCATCGCCCTGATCATCTCCTGTCTGCTCCAGTGCCTCCACTCACAGTCCACTCACAGTCCACTCACAGTCCACTCCCCACAGCTCTGTGTACGCGGCGGCTTATAGGTCGCCGGGCGGCCATGTTGGATATTCCCTTTACATTTCCACGTCTCTCTGCTGCATAAAGAGACTGATGCACTGGTTCAATGGAGGTTGGGTTTTTGTTGAGACGCATCGCTGGGGCTGCTTAGCTCATGAATAAATTAACCATAAATATATTAATAATAATATAATTAAATTAACATGATGAACTATTGAGTCATAGAAACGTGAAAAACAGAAGTACTTCATTTTAAATGTCTTGCAGTGGCACAAAGTTAGTCCTAATTTTTCTTTATGCTGAGTTTATAAATGCTTTTCTCGCTGACTATAAAGCTAAACGTGCACTTCCTGATTATCCGACAATGAAACACTGACAAATTTTGCTCAAAGTGATGTTATAAAAGTATGAAAAGTATGTTATAAAGCACAAACACAATGAGCGCAATAACTTTAACACAACTAAATGAACACGATGACAATATTCAGATGTTAAATTGGAATAAAAGAGGAATAAATGTGAAATTTTGTGAGTTAAACGACACTCTAGGCAGATTTAACAGTCACATTAATCAAACAATAAACAAATGCGAACATCAAGATTAATTTAATTTGTTTTAGGGCTGAGCCAAAAATCGAAAGATCGATGATCGTGTCTAACCTTTGGTCGATAAGGAAAGTGTGTTTTAATCGACAGGTCAACAGCCAGTCCCAGTGACACAGATTTGACTTGAATCTGTTTGTCTTAAAGTCCAGCGTGTCTTTCCCTGTGCCTCTGTGTGTGGCGCCGTCTGCCCTCGCTCCTCCTCCTCGCTCCTCCTCCTCGCTCCTCCTCCTCGCTCCTCCTCCTCGCTCCTCCTCCTCACTCCTCCTCCTCCTTCTCTCTGATCCAGCAGCTCCTCACCTTCTCTCCTCTCTCTCTCTGTCCTCTGGTGCTTCTTATCATTCTAATCCAAGCTACAGAAAGTAAACGACTATTTCCTCACCAACTTAAGACCTAATTTAGAGCAAGGACCTCACGTGTGCGTCTCCTGATAGTGACAGTGCACGTGCATGTGTGTGTGTCTGTGTGTGTGTGTGTGTGTGGTGGTAACGCGTCGATGCTTTAGACTTACTGCACAAACGCATAAAAAACTGTGTAATTATTGGTCCCATCAGCACAAAATAAAACTGTAGTGATCCTGACACCCTGCTCTTTATGTCTGTCTGTTTCAATAAGATCGAATCGAAACTTGAGACTGATCGATATGGCGAAAAAAAACAAAACGTGCTTCTTTTTTCCCATATCGCCCAGCAGTTTCTTTATTTATTTGAATTAGGACAGTGCATATGAATCGATGTGTCAGGAAGCTGCTTCGACACAAATATGATGGCGCCGTTTCACCTCTGTCCTCGTTTTTCCACGTCGCTCGTCAGGTCAAGTATTAAAACATTAACCACAAACGTAAACAGAAGTAATGGCCGCAGTCGCTCTTTGACCTGTGGATCTTTGTGCTCATGAGCGTCCACTTGCCCCTGTGGGATCTCTCCTTATTACCACTGTCTGTGCTCACCTTTAACCTCTGACCTTGACCCGAGACGTTATTGATCGTAGAGGAGGCCTGGACGAGCAGTGCCCTTTGTTCACAACACATTTGTCTGTGTTTGTTTGTGATTATAAGCTTCTATTTGACACGATGTTGTTGAATTATAGCTTCATGAGGAGACAAAGAAAAAAGATCCCTGAATATTTTTAACCAAATTTCACTTCAATATCATTTTTTTTATATTGCCAGATGGGCCAATTGGTAATTTATTGGCAATATCTTATTAAAAACGTGTGGATATGTAAGAAAAAGATTTGAGAAACAAACACCAAGCTTGAATTCAAATTTTGTCATTACATTTTTAGTTGTTTTTTTTGTATTTTTGATTAGTTTTTTGTATAATTTCTTGCGATAACAGTATTTAAATGTTGTTTTCTATCATGTTTGCACTATTCACCAAAGAAAACTGGTTCGTGTTTATTTGGTCGTCCACTACCAGTTTTTGATTAAAGACGCACTATGCAACCTTTCTTCTTGTCTCTGTGTCTCATTAAATGTATGTATCTGTCTCCATGGAGTCAAGCAGGAGCATAAATGAGCCACAGTTTAGACGAGACGTTCAGTCCATTCACGGTAAGAATGCGTGTTTTTCAAGGTAATTCCAAGCAATAAAACACCTGTAATTGAATAAACATAAGATTTTAAGGGGTTAATGCCATACTCCGGAACATTCAAGACACTCAAAGGGCTCTACATCTGTGGGGGAACTGTTCACTATGAGAGCGGGATTCAAACCGCCAACCTTTGGATCAGTGGACAAACACTTAACACCCAACTGAGCCACTGTCGCTCATTCTTAGCATCAAATTTAAAGATAAAAAATGAAAAATGTGCGTTTCTGAAGCAGATGTCTGGTGTTTGCTCGTGTTTCGGGCGGCTGTTTGTATCCAGAGCTGCTTCAGTGTTTCTATGGGCTTTGTAATTACCTTGTGGTTTAAGTTTATAGAAGCCGCAGGCGCTAATGGAAGTAAGGAATCTGGGCCCATAAAGAACGTGCGGTTAGTTTTAAGTACATTTGTTACGGCAACATGTCTGATGAGAAGGACCGATGATGACAGAGATTTTCCCTTTTCTTTGTAAAAGTTTGAACCAAATCGAGTTGCCATAAAGTTGAGCGCGGTCAGAAAATGTGCAGTTATACCTGAGAATCCACCTGCTTTAGTCAATATTATAAAGGCTAAGACCAAATAAACCAGGCATCACCTTCACTGACAGAGGGTGTGACCAAAAGCTCTTTATTTATAATCCTGAATGATATTTCACTGTGTTTTTTATACAGATTGATGTCAGTCTGGTCCCCTCACCGTCCGTTGTGTCTCAGTCCCGGTCAAACGTGATCGTCCAATCACATTTGTTGTTTCAGTGACACATTTGAAACGAAGGAGCTCATTGGTCACTTATGATTTACAAATATTTATCTCACCACAGAGTTTAGGCTTGGCTCATTGATTCTGCAGAAATCCGCCATGTTTTTCAGCCTCCTGTGATATTTTTTAGTTTATTTTTTTCCGATACCCATGGACCATGCAAGTCCCTGATTGGCTAATCCACTCATTTGAAAACGGGGAGACTCAGCGGTGACCAGACTCTCATCTTTGTAAAGTATTGAAGAAGTTTGTGTTCTGGATCGCACACAAATAGGAAAAGGTGATGAATAAACGGAGACAGGCACAGCTTCGGTCGTTATAATGTGTATTTGCCAACTAGATTTCCAAATATGTTTATACGATTCCACAAACACGAGAAGAAATCCATACAGTGAAACATTCCAGGGAAAGTGCTGACATCTCCATAGAGACAAGGTGGTAGCAAAATATCTAACCCAAAAAATATATATTGAACCCTTAAACTGGACATATTTTGGGCAATATCTTAAATGATGGTTTATGGATTATAAAAAGATTAGGCTACATCAAAACTAAAACTGAACAAAAGCCGTTTTGAACCAGGGGTAATTTGGAAACTCTTTGGTCTAAACCAGGACTAAGCTAAAACCAGTAGGATTATACAAAATATGGAAAGGCCGTTCAACCACTGATGTCATTAAGGGGCTTCAGAGCCATGAACATTTAGGATCCTGGACATAGAAATTAACAATGTAACACTAAACACTAGGGAGGTGTTCTGGGCATGTCCCACCAGGAGGAGGCCCCGGGGAAGAAACAGGACACGCTAGAGGGACTATATCTCAGCCTGGGAACGCCTTGATGTCCCACTGGAGAAGCTGGAGGACGTGTCTGGGGTGAGGGAAGTCTGGGAGTCCCGGGCCCCGGATAAGAGGAAGAAAATGGATGAATGGATGGAACTAAACATTAAACCTTTTAAATGGTGAAAAGTTCTCAAAATGTCATCAGTAACAGGAAGATGAAACGCATAAATACTGACAGGTGCATGAACAGCATGACTCTCCACCTGAAAAGCTACACAGTCCACCTTTAAAATGGCAAATATCAGCGCAAAACCAGAACAAAAGCAGCTATGAACCAAAACCCTTGGTCTGAGCAGGTTCAAACCAGTAGAAAACATGGACTGATGCTGCCCATGATGAACACTTTGGATCGTTGCCACAGCAAGTAAATGGTCACATTTTTATACAAGGCTCAAACGGCTTTACATCAAGGAACCACTCACACATTCATACACAGTGCACACAGACACCGGGGGAGGGGGGTTAAGTGTCTTGCTCAAGGACAGCATTCATCTGTGGAAGCTGAAATCGCACCGCCAACCTGTGGGTCAGTGGATTTGACCGCTCAACCGATGGTGTTTATGTCAAGAGCAGAACTAAAACACCAACACTCAACCAACCGAGCTACAATCTAAAACAAAATATTATATCTTTTGGCTTTGGATAGTGAAAAATCCTCAAAATGTCACCAATAACATGATCCTGACCCACGTGAGCACCACAGCCGCACATCACAGCTGCTTCATAGCCCTTAATAACTCATATTTTACCTCAATGAACCCACTGACCCCCTTTTGGCAACTGCTCAAATTCCACGGCCTTGCACCGTCAGCGAGCATCCTATTTAGCAGACAGACAACATCCTACCCGTCCCGTTTGGCTTGGCAGCGCGCCCTTGGTGGTACCATTAGTTCATGTAAAATAACGTGCCATAAACTCGTCGGTCTGACCCCATCTGAACCACTTAGCTGACCAGGGGGGTTTGCAGGAGCGCACTATTTTGGCCACTCCGTCAGCATTACGCACGCACACTACTCCAACCACGCAAGAGCTGCCTAAATGTCTACTCCAGAAACCAAAAGGACAGAGATCATTTATTATTTACCCCGATCTACGTGTGCCATCCTAGCCTACTTTCCTTGGCACGCGTTGACTTGTTGATTTTTTTACATCTTTCCTCTCATCAATTATAGACAGACAGCTGCATTTACAAGAACAATACGCGGTTTAACAACATTAGTCTATATAAAGAGCACAGAAAGATGGAGCCAGGTGGTTTGTTTACACCAAGCGAGCATTTTTACGCACGCAAAACAACAGCACCCCCAATGCGCCCCCAAGTGATGTCGCGATATTTTAACATCCTTACCTCACCGGCTGCGGAGCGTGTCCTATCCAGATGTGCAGGAGGAGAAGCCGTGCATGCCTTTAAACGCAGCTTACCGCGTTCACAAACTGGGTCAGTGCCACTCGGGCCATGGTAACGCGCAACACAGCCTAAAAAACACGGTGCCCCCCCACACGTACGCGCAGAGGTACAGCTATCCCGTCAGCATCCACAGCGCCATCCTCGCGATCCAGATGTGGCTACACGTTTTGGCCAATGGGAGGAATCCATAACACGGTGGGAAGAAGAAAAAAAAAAAGAAACAAGAAAAAGGTCGGATGCGGACTATCACCTTGTGCGTCGCAGCGTCAGTTTTCCTCCGTTTCGCTCTCCTCCTCCGCCTCCTCCTCTGTTTTTCACGGCTTTATCGCTCTATTTCTGTCCTCCTATGATGCTAGTCCCCATTTCCACTTGGCTGCTCTCTCTCTCTCTCCTCTCTCCTCTCTCAGCTCCGCGCGCCCGGGGTTGTTAAGCATGTGCTGGATGTAGGTTGGGGGTTGGGCATCGTCTCCACTGCTGCTGCTGCTGCTGCTGATGGTGGTGGTGGTGGTGGTGGTGGTGCTGATGGTGATGACTTCGTAGGTGGCACTGTGCTTTAGCGTGCATTTCCTCTTCTTCCGTGATGCGAGAGGTTACAGAGGACAAAGATATGCATTTTTCAGACTTGGGGCGGGGCTAAAAATCGCACAGTTTTAGCTTTGCCGTGCAGATTCAGAATATGGGTTAGATAGACTGCTGACATAACATGAATTGTGATACTAGGTTAAGCCGCTCGGAGATGGTAAGTTTATGACAAATGTAGCGACAAACCGGCTACGCTATCTGGTGACATACTTCTTGTGTGTCCTCGGGCAAGACACTTCACCCACAGTGTCCAGTTGGCATCGTCTAAAGCCGCCTCGTCTCAGTCACGTCGCCCCAGGGCAGCTTTGGCAGCCGACCACCAGTTTTTATTAAGTGGATCGTGTCCATTTATTATAAACAAAGGCAGTTTAAAATCAACGCGTTGTTTCTCCATTTGATCTGAAGGTTGGTGGTTTGAATCCCGCTGTCAACGTTAACATTATCGGCGGAGCGGTCACATCCACTGAGTCAAAGGTCGGCGGTGTGATCGCACCTCCCACAGATGAGTGCTGTTGTTGTATCCTTGGCAAGACACTTAAACCACCTCTCCCTCAGCGCTGTGTAAAATTATGAACATTCACCATTTGCCTGATCTGTTTTATCCGTATCCTCAAATATACACTGCCTGTCCAAAAAAAAAAAAAAAAAAAAAGTCGTCAACTGGATCTAACTAAGCAAATATGTTGGTGTTGCTGCAGTTGGTCCGGTCGAGGTTCAGTAGAATGAGGTCAGCTGACACCTGAATATACTGAATGACCAGGTTATTCCATCACTGGATTTTTGGGCATATTCCAAGATGACAATGACCAGGATTCATCGGGCTCAAATAGTGACAGAGTGGATCAGGAGCATGAGACGTCATTTTCACACATGGATTGTCCACCACAGAGTCCAGACCTTAACCCCATTGAGAATCTTTGTGCTGGAGAAGCTTTGAGCAGCGTCAGACTCGACCAGCATCAATGCAACAGGTGAAAAATTAATGCAACACTGGATGGAAATAAATCTGTGACATTGCAGAAGTGAAATGTGTGACGTAATCAAAGCTAAAGGCGGAACAACCAAATATTAGAGTGTGTGATCTTTTTTTTTTCGGCAGCGACTTTTTTTTTACTCAGGCAGTGCACAGTATATTTCACTATTGTAATGTTCAATCTACAAACACATATTTTTACAGCTTTGGGTTGCCAGATCCTACACAAACAGTAATAAATCCTAAAGGGTTCTATCTATGATTTAATCTCAGTATATGACAGGATATATATGATATAAAATTAGGTAAACATATTAAAGTACCCATTTAAAAATTACTTATAGAGTCAAATGTAAAAGTATTTCATGCAGATTTTGAGGTCTAATAAAGTTTCAAATGATTTTGATACATTTGAGCTGAAGTTTGTTCAACAGAAACGACAGAATTGATTTTTTTTTTTTTTCCAGCTGTTTTTACTTAAACTCCTTAGTTTTTTCAGCAGGTCTCAAACAAATAAAAATACATTTCACTCCAGAGTAGAACGTACAGATACTGCTCTGAAATGTACTGAAGTAAAAGTAAAAAGCATCCACATGCAGTCTACTTAAGGAAAGGTCAGATACCTCAAATGTATACTTCAGTGCAGTACTTTACTACTTTTACTTTGTTACGTTCCACCATTGATTCCAGCTAATGATGACGCTGATTTAGTTCATTTATAAACCAACAGAAGCACGTTACAGCATTACATCACTTTTAAATGTATCTTCTTGACTATTCTGTTGATTGGAAATGTATTTTTGTATTGTATTTTTGGCAGCTGGTACGTAGAGATAACTCCCCTCATCAGGACAAAACACCAGACCTTGAGCCTTTGTGCCACCCTCGTCATCCACTGTCGTTTTCTATAGTTTTCTTATCATTCGCAAAGTCTTTGAGTGTCCAAAAAAGCGTCACATAAGTCAGATGTATTATTAATAATATAATAAGCAGTGTAATCCCCACTCAGTGCATTAAAACAAAGCCGTATTAGTCTTGTATTAGTGTTATCTTTTCCTCAATTAAAAGAAAAAATGCATAGTTGCTCATCAAGATTGTGCAGTTGTGTTCTTCCTGTGTTTAACGTTGCTTTGTGAGTCACATCCTTCGTCTTCTTGGCTTCTTTTCAGCAGCAAATCCCTCAGAAACATGTGAGTAACTGTCAATCAGATTAAAGACTACAGTTTATCAGCACTTCAGACCGGTCCATCAGAACAGTGGGAAAATGCAGTTTAAAACCGCATGTCACCGCATCAAAATGATCGAGTTTATCCCCTGATTTCACAACATGTATAGTGAGAAATAACAATAATGCTGTGAGTTTTATTATTAAATCAGGCCTATTCTGCAAGTCAACTTCTCAGAGCTTTACTATAATCACATTAAAGTTATTTCCCCTTCCATTTACCTTCTCCAAGTTGTATTTGGTCTGATTTGGGCATGTTTGAACAACCTTTAATCGCTTATTTTCAAGATGTCATATTGTCGTACATGTAGGATTCAAACAGCGTCACGTAAATAATCCGCTCCTCGCTTCCATGATGTGCAGCTATCCATCGGAGCTGCTGATTCTTCACTTTTATGACGTTTACGCCGTCATCAGCTCCCACTGGGCACCACAATTTTCTAATGCGGATTCAGTCAATGGATTTGGTGCCTGGAAAAAAACACCTAGACACAGGGAGAACATGCAAACTCTGCACAGAAAGCGTGAACTAAGTGAAGGTGAGACAGAACCTCTAGGTGTGTGACATAATTAGATGCAAAAATCATCCAAAACTGAATAGCGAAACTAACCAACATGTCCACAGTGTACGCTTTACCGCAGGAAGTGATAGAACTACATTTTGTGTGAATATGTAAAAAAAATGAGGGAAACAGACTATTTCTTGGTATTAATGATGTTGTTTCTCCGTCAAACTTCGCCGTCCGTTGTGGCGTCATCTGCAAAACCAGCGACAGAAACAAGACAGTGAGACACACATTTATATCCCTGACAAAAGCGTGCCGATCGCAGCTTAACACTCTTCTTGTTAGAATAAAAGGCACATCTCTGTGTTATGTGACAGCGAACCAGCGGGATACAAGAAGAACAAATGATGATGGGGGAGGATGAATAAGACAGAGAGAGAAAGAGAGAGAGAGAGTCTTGGAGTATTTATAGACGAGTGTAAAGAAATAAGCTCCTCATTTTCCAGCGGAGAGAGTGACACGTGGCCGCGCTCGGATCATCCACTGTCAGCTCGGGTCAGATCACGGAGGTCACCAAACGCACTGCTAAAAGAGGAAGACGATGATGATGAGAGGGTAAAGGGAGTCTATGGAGGCACTATCCTGCAATGGTAAAAGTAGAGAAGTCGAACCATACAACAATGTCAGCTAGTGTACTGTGTCACGTTTGCTGTGAGAGGAAATACAAAAAACACATTGTGATCATAGACTGTTTATATAAATGGACATAGCTAACCTGCTAGCTGCCACGTTCCAAACAGGAAGTGAGCATGGACGCGCTTCCTGCTCCATCGACTCACTTCAATTCACTTTCTATGTAAAAACTGTGTCCTCTCTCTGTACCTGCTGCTGTCAGACTCATCATTTTGGTCTTAAATGTTCATATTAACCCTCTACATGATCCTGGGCCCTAGGATCATGTAGAGGGTTAATACGTATTCTTTCCCCAAGGTCGCTCCCGTTAGCATTAGCAACAGGTTTGATTGACAGTGTTGCTTAGCGCCCACTCCCTGCTAAACCAGTGGTGTGGGCGGGACATTACGTTACCTTCAGCAGCCTCGCTCCTGATTGGCTCTTTGGTTGCTATGACACTTGCGGTCAGAATTACAAATATGGAACATGGCTTTAACTGGAGCTGAACGCTGTGGGTAACGTCACACTCACTCAGACACAATCATAGACTGTATAAAGAAGTGGACTAAATGTGTCTAACTGCTGAATTTTACGTCAAAAGTACATGATTTCTAAATAAAAGTGGGGACTGTAGCACCAACAAAGGAAGACCAGGAGTGAGTTCAATTTCAATCCAATTTATTTTTGTACAGCCCAGAATCTCATTGTAGAATAAAACCAACAGTTATTCACTGACCTTGGACTGGCCCCGTCAGGCCTGAATACAAAGTAAAACCAAGGATACCGGCCCGTCAACAGAAATGTGGAGGCCTGTAGCACACGCATCGACTCATAAACACATTCAGGGCGAAGTGTCTTGCCAAAGGACGCACTGACAGCATGGTTGGGTGGAGCTGGCGTTTCACCGCACACCTTTGTGTCCGTGGGCATCTGCTCGATAACCGTTGGCGTTTGGTGACTTCTGTTTTAGTCGTTTTTACAGTGACGGTTCTTCACAGACACATGACGTCTGGTCTTAGGCATAATTAATCATTCATTATTATAACATATGGTCAGTCACGCTCCACAGTGACGAGCAGCAGATGCTACAGGGAGACCACACTCTGTCCGACCATCACTACTCCAATACACAACACAAACACACAACACAAACACACAACACACAACACACAGGCAAAGTGCATGTGCCTCGGCCTCGTCACGATAATCACATCAACTTATCGTTCAATACATGACAGATGGAACAATCATTTTTGGAGTCACTTTTTATCGTGGGGACTTTTTCTTTGCGAAAATGGAAAATATTTGGTTAATTTTCTGTTTTACAATGATTATTGAGTTGTAGTGGGTTGAATTATGAACGTCTAGGACCCATTTTAGGCACAAATGAGTTACATTCTGTCATTTATTTTTATAATTTTGTGCATTTAAAATACGTTTTGGGGGATAATTCTGCTTTATGGTTTGGTTTAAATATTATCATTTATCATCTATATTTACTTACCCCAGTGACACAACAACAGTAGGATTATGAAAATATGTCCAAGTTTTGCAACATAAATCATTTTCAATAAAAAAAAATGTAACCAAATCAAAACTTTCATTAGTATTCCCTAGGTTTATAAACACATTTCATAACTCTCAAAGACTGAACAGAGTTTTGCCGTCATGGTAATACATAATAACTAGCATGCTAACTGTACACCTCCTGCTTATCGCACAGTAAAACTCTTTATAATTAGATGCAGACATTATACTGCAGCCTTATTAGCATGAACCCAATTTGCATCTTATCTGTCCACCAGTCTTTTCCATCTAAAATTACATGACATAAATACGATTATTTTCCGAGCCCAGGATGTTACGATCCTAATCACCAAAAATCACACTGTTCTTACAAGCAAAGTGGGCGGAATGACTTGCCCAAGGACACAAAGGCAGTAATAACCTTTTGGCTTGTAGGACACAGTTAATGCATCACCAGCTAATCTGCAGAGCGCTTAGTGACAGCCCATTACACCCACGAGTCTAATGTGGACATGGCATTTTCCTAAAACTAGAGCATTTCCACTTTAACGAGCCGTCAATATGTGCAGAGAGAAACACAAATCATAAATAAATACTGTATACGCTGTACGTCTGTAGCCCAATCAATGGTATTTGAAAACATTCTATTTACTGTCAAACATGGAAAAAACTTCTCCAAAAAGATCATTTATTGGGAATATTTTGTGAATCATGTTTTAAAGGCGCTGTACCTGATTACAGTCTTAAAAATGTGAAAAACGAGTTAATTTTAAGCAGTTTGCAGTGGTCCAAAGTTATTCCTCACTGACCATCCTATTTATTCACTGCAATGTCTGTGTAATCCCTCAGTCGTCCATGTCTGGTCCACAGTAAAAGATGAAGTTTAAATCTGTCAAATGGACAAATCTTTGTAGGAATGAAGACGTTTCGCTGCTCGTCCAAGCCGCTTCTTCTTCAGTTCTGGTCAGATTACTGCTGGACACTGCCTTATATCTGTGTGAAGGAGGCGCTAACGACACCACACTCAGGGTTTGTCCAGTTTTTGTCTTAAAGTGTTTGTAAGTTTGAAAAAGACAGGAATCTCATACTGTCTGAATGTACCAGCACCGTCACAAGAGCAGCTCAGGACCACAGTCTGCTGTTCATCTACATAAGAGAATAAACAGAGAGAGAACAGCTCAGGACACAGTCTGCTGTTCATCTACATAAGAGAATAAACAGAGAGAACAGCTCAGGACACAGTCTGCTGTTCATCTACATAAGAGAATAAACAGAGAGAACAGCTCAGGACACAGTCTGCTGTTCATCTACATAAGAGAATAAACAGAGAGAGAACAGCTCAGGACACAGTCTGCTGTTCATCTACATCTCAAAGACACTGACCACAACTTTGAAGAGAGTGAGGGTCAGATCTGAGCCAGAGAAAAGAAATGGTTTGAGAGGAGAGTTAAAGAAGTGACAATCCTTCATTAAACAGAAATGGGGCCTTAGACATAATTTCCCAACGGCGTGGACGAGCAGCCAAACGTCTTCACTTCTACATCGATTTGTCCAGTTGACAGATTTAAACTTCATCTTTTGCTCTTCGCCGCAATGATTTTATAACCAGTTTTCACAATTTTCAGAAGCTGGAGCAGAGTTTGGCCATCAACAACAACTAGCATGCTAACAGCGCACAGTAAAACGCTTTATAAGTAGATGCAGACAGAACACAGCGGACTTATTTTGATTTCAAGACCTTTTTATACCATAAATTTGTTGCTGAGATACATAGGTGGTGTATTTTGTTGTAATTTCAGTGAGGATTACAAGTCGATTAACAGTTACACAGTCCGACGGCAAGGCCAAAAATTCAAGCATAAAAAAAACCCAAAAATCAAGGAATTTCAAGGATCAGAAATAGATCAAATATATTGGATTTTTACTTCAGCCAAACCTCCACAGACGTTTAATTAAAGATGATGTGCCTGTGACAAACTATTAAAGCACAGCACGGAGACGATGTAATGAACTCACTTCATCACTGACAGTTTTTGACATCGGCTTATAAGACCTGCAGCTTCCAAGTGGATTTTAGACGCCAGGCGAGAGCTTGAGCCTGGAAATTTGGCCATACCGACTCTTCAAGGCCGTCGCGTCAGATCTCAGAGCCCGGGACTGTTTAGTACTTGAGTTGTTGTGTCCTTAGGCAAAACACTTAACCCAAGTTTTCGAGTTTGAATAACGTGTGTGCAGGAGTGTCGGCGGCGGTGGAGGGGCCGATGGTGCAGATGGCAGCATCGCTTCAATAGCAGCGAGAGCGGAGTGGATGACTAACGCTCTGTAAAGCTCTTTGAGGGTCTTGAAAGGCGCTATATAAATCCAGCGGTAAAAATAAACGTTTAAATGTGTAAACGTGTGCGTGCGTGCGGGTGGGTATTAATTACATGGTGAGGATAAGATCTGTACGCTCATTCATGGGGACGTAAATCTCTAATGAGGACAAAAATTAGGTCCCCACGAAGTATTCTCTTAATTCTTAGATGAACAACATGGTTTAAATTTCAAATATGGGTTAAATATGTTAAAGTGATGGTTTAGGTTAAGGCAGTCTCATTGAGTTGATGTGTAATGTAAACCCAACGTGTGTGTGTGTGTATTAATCACATTGTGAGAAGTAAAATCTGTACACACACTAAATTCATGAAGAACCACCTCCTTTATGGAGACAAAAATCAGGTCCCCACAATGTAAAATCTTTATTATTAGACCAACAACATGGTTTAAAGTTCAGATATGTGTTCAAATATGTTATGGTTTAGATTAAGGTTAAGATCAGTCTCTAGGAAATAAACAGAAGTCAAAGTAATGTCACAAGAAGCATGAAAACCCAATATATGTGTGTGTGTGTGTGTGTGTGTGTGTGTGTGTGTGTGTATTAATCACATTATGAGGATATGATCTGTACACACACTCAATTCATGGCGACCTGCATCTCTAATGGGGATAAAAATTAGGTCCCCATGAGGTACGTCCTTTATTCTTAGATGAACAACATGGTTTAAAGTTCAGATATGTGTTAAAATATGTTATGGTTTAGATTAAGGTTAGGATCAGTCTCAGGAAATGAATGGAAGTCAATGTAATGTCCCAAGAAGCATGGAAACCCAGTGTGTGTGTGTGTGTGTGTGTGTGTGGGTGGGTGTGGGGGGGGGGGTGCGTGTGTGTATGCGTCGGGGTGTGTGGGTGTGTGTGTGTGTGTGCGTCTGTGTGTGTGAAGTAGTGTTAGTGTATACCTCTGGGTTTATGCTGTGACCTAGATTAGGACATGATGCTCCGAGCCCTGGCAGCGAGAGAAAGAGAGGAGGAGGAGAAAGAGGGAGAGAGAAAGGAGGAAGAGGAAGAAGAGAAAGAAGAGGAAGAAGAGAAAGAAGAGGAAGAAAAGAGAGAAGAGAAAGAGAGAGAGGGGAAGAAGACAAGTCTTTTTACTGTCGCCATCTAGAGGTGCTTTGAGCAAATAAACATAATTACACAAAATTCATAAGAAAAAAAAAATGGATTCATATTGCTCCTGTTGACCAAAATATATATCATTTTTATCAATATCACTACATTTAACGGTTTAAGAATAAAAAGTAAAACTATTTCAGACAAGTGTTAATTTGTTACTTCGGTAAAAGTAAAAGTATCGCATGAAAAAATCAAATTAAGTAACAAAATTAATTCATCCACTACATCATTTTTCTCATATTGTGCAGCTCTTGAGAACTAAAAGTTATAGGCCTAATGTTTTGTTTCCAATGAACAAAAACAGAAACACAAATAGGATGAAAAATATAGGGCTAAAATACGTACAATTTAGAACAAAAATAGCACCAAAAAACACAGCTAATCTCAGAGCTGGAGCAGGTCTTTACCAGGACCTCGTCTGGACTAAATGAGGACTTTTAGGCCAGTATTGATTTGTTAGTACAGATTTATCATTTAAATCCATGTACTGTATGTCTAGTCAAACAGTGAGCATTTCATTTAAACTGATGGACAGAAAACAGATGAAAATCAATGACCAATATTATTTTGACAATTTAGGTTAAGACCAGGACTAAACCAGAACTAAACCAGAACTAAACCAGGACTTAACCCAGACTAAAACTAGACCAGCCAAACTAGAACCACATCAGATGTACAGGTTCACACAGAATCAAATCTAATGAAGTGATGTGAGGCCCAGACTGAGTTCTAGTCCTGGTTTAGTGAGCGCAGTAGATCAGTCGCCCTCTGTTCTGAAGGTCAGTGGTTCAAATCCTGTGTGTGTGAGTGGGGGGGTTTCTTGATGTAAAGACCTTTGAGCCTTGAAGGTAAAAAGTGTTTTACAAACGTGACCATTTCAGGTTTAGTCCCAGTTTATTTCCAATACCAATAGATGGAGTGTGTGTGTAGAAAATGTGTATACCACATACTTTTATCTCTTTTATCATGACAGTATCTGCTTAAAATGGAAAGACTAATTAATACTGTAATGATGTGATATTATGCGAGTGTGAAGCAGCTGGGATGAGAATCAGCTCCTCCAAATCCAAGGCCATGGTTCTCCACCGGAAAAAGGTGGCGTCCTCTGCAGGTGGTGGAGAGTCTCTGCCTCAAGTATCTCGGGGTCTTGTTCACGAGTGAGGGAAGGATGGAGCGTGAGATTGACAGTTGGATCGGTGCAGCGTCTGCAGTGATGCGGTCGCTGTGTCCGTTGTGGTAAAGAAGGAGCTGAGTCTAAAGGTAAAGCTCTTGATTTACCGTCAATCTACGTTCTGCCCTCACCTGTGGTCATGAGCTCTGGGTAATGACCGAAAGGACAAGATCACGGATACAAGCGGCTGAAATGAGTTTCCTCCACAGGGTGACTGGGCGCACCCTTAGGGATAGGGTGAGGAGCTCAGAGTAGAGCTGCTGCTCCTACACGTCGAGAGGAGCAGTTGAGGTGGCTCAGGCATCTGCTCAGGATTCCTCCTGGACGCCTCCCTAGGGAGGTGTTCCCGGCATGTTCCACCAGGAGGAGGCGCTGGAGGGAATAAGTCTCTCTGGCCTGGGAACACCTTGGGGTCCCACTGGAGGAGCTGGGGGACGTGTCTGGGGTGAGGGAAGTCTGGGAGTCCCTGCTCGACTTAATCAATACACGATAGATATAATTGTATATTTTTGGATAAATATTTATTCTGTGTACATTTTCTTTGCACTACTGAGAGATTTTTGGTTATTTTTTTGGCTATATAAGACTTAAGCTGTAGAAGGTTGAATGAATCACTTCTATGGCTCATTACAGATGCAAACTAACGACTAAAGTGTTTCATTCTGCTGTTTATTTATTGCACCTCAGGATTTTTAACAATATTGTAGATTTAGTATAGTTTTTGTGGTATAAATCTGCTAGTGGGTTTTGTGTGAGTGACATAAACTCATTTCATTAATATAATTTATTGTCTATATTTACATCGTCCTGGTTCAGCCCTGGTTTGATCACACAAACATTTAGTCCTGGTTTGGTCCTGGTTTGGTCCTGGTCTAGTCCTGGTCATGTCTGCTTTCTCAGATCCTCAGTATTCTCATATCTTTGTGTCGTTTAAACTCCACCTGTCTGTTAAACTCTCTTGTAGCCCTCTCTGTCAGTATTAAATAACATTAGCTCATTAAATGTTCTGTTGTGATGTGAAACCCAGTCATTCTCGTGTCATTGTCTCATTTCAGTGTTTTGTGTCATCATTCACGTCTGTGTAACGTTGGCTCTGTTGTTGCGTGAGTGTTGCTCTTTTCGTCTCACTGTGCTGTGCTTCGCTCTGCTCCACGTCATCGTCACGGCTCTTTGCATAAGCTCCTCTCTCTGTGTGATCCGCCGCCTCTGTCACACGCCACATAAAGACGGCGAGAGGGAGCCTATATATGGACATGCATCCGTTTAATTGGTTTAGTTCTGGTTTGGTCCTAGTTTGGTCCTGGTTCAGCTATCATAAGGTCTTGGTTTAGTCCTGGTTTGGTCCTGGTTTGGTCCTAGTTTAGTCCTGGTTCAGTCCTGGTTTGGTCCTGGTTTAGTTCTGGGTCGGTCCTGGTTTAGTCCTGGTTTGGTCCTAGTTTAGTCCTGGTTCGGTCCTGGTTTGGTCCTAGTTTAGTCCTGGTTCAGTCCTGGTTTAGTCCTGGTTCGGTCCTAGTTTGATCCTGGTTTGGTCCTGGTTCAACCTGGTTCATAAGGTCTTGGTTTAGTCCTAGTTCGTTCCTGGTTTGGTCCTGGTTTGGTCCTGGTTTGGTCCTGGTTTGGCCCTGGTTTGGTCCTGGTTCAGCTATCATAAGGTCTTGGTTCAGTCCTGGTTTGGTCCTGGTTTAGTCCTGGTTCAGTCCTGATTCGGTCCTGGTTTAGTCCTGGTTTGGTCCTGGTTTGGTCCTAGTTTAGTCCTGGTTCGGTCCTGGTTTAGTCCTGGTTTAATCCTGGTTTAGTCCTGGTTCGGTCCTGGTTCGGTCCTAGTTTGATCCTGGTTTGGTCCTGGTTCAACTATCATAAGGTCTTGGTTTAGTCCTGGTTTGGTCCAAGTTGAGTCCTGGTTCGGTCCTGGTTTATTCCTGGTTTGGTCCTGGTTCGGTCCTGGTTTGGTCCTGGTTTGGTCCTGGTTTGGTCCTGGTTTGGCCCTGGTTCAATCACACACACATTTAGTCCTGATTTGATCCAAGTTGGTCCTAGTCCAGATAGTCCTAGTTTAGTCTTGGCGTACCACATGATGACATCACAAGGTGGAACAGAGTGTTTTCTGTTTGGGAGAAAAACTCAGGCCAAATGTACAGGCTTAGTGAGTTAAATGCCTTTTGAGGAGGAAACATTATAACGTAGATGATAAAACAGTGTAACATGAACTCTTTAAAACAAATACCAACCACTTATGCATAAATAGTCCTAATTTGAAGGCCTTTTACTCAATTACATGTTTTAATTATCTCCTCCGCTTCAAAGAACGCACTCAGAAACATTAAACGACAGAAAATGGGATCTGGAGCTGTGTAGGATTTCACTGGAGGATTTGATGCGTCACTCTCCTTCTCCCACTCGCTCTGAGCTGATTAAAAAACATACAGCCACGCACCAAAAGATTAGTTCATTTCTTTACAACTCAAAATTAAAGCGTACAATCGAGAGCGCCTCAGTCTATCCCTGACCTTGCTCTTGTGTCTCCTATAGGCTCCATATGGTCCATGTTTTATTACTTAATGATCTATTTCCATACGAGAGTGAAAGCAGCTATTCAAAGCTTTATAGTGGGACATACGAGGGGATTCTTCTTGGCCTAGATATCACACGACCTGTCCCCGGGTCAAACTCGCAATGTTCTTGAAACGGTTAATCCCGAGCATCTCAAAGCTTCAGCAGCAATTTACAAGAACAAGAATTTTAGGTTTAATTTAAGCAGACATGTACAAAAGTGTGGGCCAAAAACAGATGAACAAAATCTGATTTGGGAAAATTATACAGAGACGAGAGGAGGAATTTAAAGGAGACCCACTGAGCTTGTGTCGGTTTAGATTTATAATCTGCAACACCAAAGATCATTATGTTATAATTTACACATTTTAAATCGCAGTACACTGGTCTCTGGTTTATCTCAGGGGTTTTGGTCTAAAAATAACCCATAATAGGCGAAATCAGCGAAGTATCAGCTTTATTTTTTTAGTTATTCTCTCTGTTTTTGTCTGTAAAACCCCTCACCACACATTTTATACACTTTTCTCACACAGGCATTAACATTTTCTCACATTTCTCTCTTGTTTAAACTCTCTCAAAGTTCAAACCTTCGTAGATTTAAAAATAATAAGTTCAGTATTATAGAAAAAAAAAAAACAAAGATCAAGACCTGTTTTCAAGTTTATCTGAACAATTGCTCCAAATTCTGGATAGCACATAACGCACTAGTCACTCATTCACACACAGCAGCCTATGTTCTCATAAAATTACAAATTTAAAATACGACTTTATTCTCGTATCATCCGCAAATTGTATTTTATTTAACTGACCCTTATACTCAGTCGTAAGAAGGAAACAACTATAACATGGCTAAAAGCTCTAAAAAGTTGATTTTGCAGAATAGATTTTGCTTTAAAGATGAACTATGTAACTTTTCTTCAAAAGAATAAAACATAGACTTTTCATTATAATCTCCAGCAGCCCGATAAGTCCTTTTAATTTAACAAAACAAACCACAATGAATCACCTACTTTCAATCATGAACTTTAGAATGAAATAAACAACAACAAAAACACCAGTCTTTGTCTGCGCTGACAAATCCTGAAGTCACAATAACAGAGTCAAGAGGCACGTCAGCTTCATCTTTATTGAGCGCTGCTTTATGTTTCATTTAAATCGTCTTAACTTTATTCCTGATAACTCTATTCTCCTGCTGGTTGGCTGCATGTTTGTAATGAAAATAATTTCCTCTGGGGGATGAATAAAAGTCATTCTGATTCTGATATATTTACATCATGTTAAATTGCATTAATTATTACAGCCTTTGTGGCCAATTTCAACCATTCAAACTGTGATTTAGCTTCATTTTTTCAGTCCACTCTTCCTCCTCCTCTTCCTCCTCCTCATCGGTTTCACATTCGAATCCTCCGCTGTTCCCTCCAAAACTCTCCAATGTCCCGGGACAGTGCCAGCTCCGCCAGGCCCCTGCACTCTCGGGGGGTAAACCCCACTATCGCCGTACCTTTAGTCCCCGCCCCCTTTGCCGCTGCTAACTCCGACACTCTCGCCGTGATGACGGAGGCGGGGGCGTGACAATATGGCTGACCGCCGATATCAAAAACGGGCCATTCTTGACTCGGCGGTTCTCCTTTAACGCTTTCTACGTTACAGGCGATCTCTACAGCGCCCTCGTGTGGTAGGGCCAGGACTTGCACCCCGGGGATTCCTCCTTGGGCGGACTCGCGGATGGCAGAGGCGATGCTGCGACCCAGTTCAATGTCCTGAGAGTCGATGGTGACGTTACAGTTCATGACGTAGGGGCTGGCACCGACACCTAAACACAAGAATAATAAAGGTAACGATGAGGACTAAGATCGACCCGACAAATCCATATCAGTCAGATTTCAGTCGCATCTCGAGCCGGGCTCAAACATGACCGTCTAATCAAATTTGTTTATTTTTAATGGCACGAAGGAACCCATTGATCACCCATTATTTTTAAGTCTGTTTTCAGTCCCTTGTGCTATTTTTTTCTTCTTTTCCTTGTAAAAAGGTGCAGCAATATTTGTTTTGACACAGATGTGCGTGTCCTTGCGTGTCCCTGATTGGCTTATTCATCTGTCAATCTCGCCCATCTGAACTCAGAAGATTCACCCGTGGCCAGACTCACATTTTCACACAGGACGTAGAGGCGTGGATTTATGTTACTATTATACTACATCATAACGACTGTTGGAAATCTTTACAGCCTTCATAAACGTACATTAGAATCAATAATGACACCTGTAAAATCTGCCTCAGAATCCCCCTAATACCACACACACACACACACACACAGGCCTGGAGGGTAAAGGACACCGTTTACCCAGGGCCCAGAGTAGGTAGCGGCCCCTCACAGAGTCTGCAATATGCATTTTTCATAAGACAACATGTAGTGCAGCCCCCCCTCCCAAAAAGATTTTTACCTACGGCCCAGTATTTTTTGTCTCTACATCCCTGCGGTTTATTTATTACTCTTACATAAAGTGCCGTGCTTCTGCTGCTGTCTATCACGATTTCACTAAACTCTGCCAACATGGAAAATGAAATACTAGTAAAAAAAACTGACTAAATTTAGAAACTCCAGCATAGAACAGTTATCCATTCATGAAGTGTTTATTTATTTATATGGAGAGAAGCACTTTGAGAGCACACAGCCTCTTCAGTCCAGAATAAGAAACAACTCAACAGCTACACAACAATATCAACTAAAAACTCACACTCATTCATACGATGATGCACTGTACTGTTATTTGTCCTTGGAGATGAGATTGTATTTGACCTGTCGTTTGTGTTAATATTTACAGTTTTATGATGCATGCTCATTACCTGTTAGTCCGTACTGTCTCTCAGGAGCAGGTCCCAGGTCTGGTTTGATCTGGTTTAAGTCTGGGTTCTTCTTAAACCAGTTCATCTCCTTCCTCCTCTGAGCCAGGCCGCGCCGTAGAGGGGAGTCAGCCCACCCGAACAGGAACACACTGGTGCCCTGGACGCGTTCTGTCAGGCTCTCTGCGACGGCTGCAGAACACACGCAAGATATGTGAGATTCTACAAAAAACGCTTGACTTTAGTTTAATTATTAGGATGACTACGTTCTTCACATAATATAATCTTACGAGAGTAAACCAGAGGTGGACCTGAACTAAACCAAGACTAAACCAGGACTAAACCAGGACTAAACTAGGACTAAACTAGCATTAAACCAGGACTAAACCAAGAACATCCATCCTCTTATACGGGGGCAGCAGTCTGAGCAGGGACTCCCAGACTTCCCTCACCCCAGACACGTCCTTCAGCTTCTCCGGTATTTTTGGAGGATAATTCTGCTTTATGTTTTGGTTTTAAAATGATCATTGATCGTTTATTATATCTACTTATATAATATATCGTGCTTCAAAATGCCGTTATCGCACATGCCGACACATAACCAGTTCAGACTCCAGTTGGACATGTTATTTTAACCACAAACTGCGTGTGAGCAGATGTATACGGGGGTAATAGGACCAAACCTCTCATGGGAAGAGCTTGTTAGAGACTCTGCCAATTCTTATTATGCAGAGTACACGTATTAGCATAGGGTGAGTGCTCCTCAGGCAGAGAGATCACATAGAGACACAAGGAGCCGGTAAACTGTGTAATTAATCATCAACAGTGACAAGAGAGGGGCCGTGATAAAGAGGACAGGCATTTGCATGTAGAGTAGGCCGTATTAAAGATATATCATGGGATGTTGATGGAAATTAAGCTATTTAGTTTCAAGATGGACAAGGAGGAGTCAGATAATGTTTCGCTGTATCTTGCAGTGGTAGACACATTTGGATACTGATACTGATACTGATATTTGGCTCGCTGCTTTTGCCCATGATCAATATTTGCCAATACTGATACTTTTGTGATGCTTTTAAAATCCATAGCAAGGTCACAAATGTATCTCGAGATTAAGTAAAGATCACAACTTTTCAGTCTAAGCAGGGACCCAAAATGGAATACTGACTTAAAGATGCACTATGTAACTTTTCTAGTTCATCAATAGTTGGACTCTCTGACTGAAGCCACAATTTAACATCAACAAGACCAGGACTAAATAGGACTGGGACCATTTATTGTTTTTTCTCAAACCTTAATTCATTCATGCCTTTTACTTGATCTACTTTAATATTTTATTATATTTTGCTGTTAGTACTCATTGTTTTATCACCAAAACTCATTTTAGTTTGTAATGTTGTCAAGATACTAATATTTTAAACTTGATTTCGACACAAAAGAACAGACCTGATACTCAAAATCAATTCCGATACCACGATGATAATAAAAAACACTTTATTTAGACAATTGAATGTGATTTTCAACATTAAATTCTAGTTCTTTCTTTGAGATTAACACGTGGTCTGTGTGTTTTAAACTTATGAAACATACAGAGACATCATTCTAAAGCAGTGGGTCTTAACCTTGTTGGAGGTACTGAACCCCACCAGTTTCATATGCACATTCACTGAACCCTTCTTTATTGGAAAATAAAATATGATTTACTTTTCAAATTCAAGACATGTTTGTTTTACTGGTGCACAAAATGAACCGTGCATTAACATCACTGTGTTTAAAGAATAAAACCAATACAATGTGTGAACTCACAACAAAAGACATTTTTAATACTACCACACTGAACTGATTTAAAATGTTAACCTTATGTATTCCAATAATGAACTTCTATTCTATTTATGCTATTTACTATTTTTAACACACACCCATCATCATTTCCATCAGGCTACAATAATAATGAATATTTACTGAAATCAGTGTGACTTCTGCTGTTGCCTTTGAGAGGCCAGTTCAGAAACGCAGGGCTTCACCTTGGCCAGTGTCATGTCATTTTCACAACAAAGTCTGTTCCTTTTCTTCATTTTTATGTCCAGCATCCTCGAAAAGGATTGCTCGCAAAGATATGTTGTAACAAATGTTATACAAATTTCCAGGGCTCTCCCAGCAATAACAGGATACCTTGTCATTTGCCAACACCAAAACATTGAGCGTGTTGTTGTTCTGAAGAGCTGCTGTTGAACCTGGCTCTGCTGAATTTCAATGATTTCGTCGAGGTATTCATCATTGACATCTGCTGCCTCAACACCAAACGTGAGCGGCCGTCTCACCCATGCTGGATATGACTCTCCTGTAGGGAAGTATCCGTCGAGAGACTTTGCAAGCTCATCTAAGTGCGTGGCAATTGCTTGCTTCAATTCCGTGGTTACAGAAATGTCTCCGATTCCAGACACATCTTCGATCTTACACAGTCGTCCAGCAGGGGAAAATTTGCAAAGTTATTGTTCTCTGTTCGTTGTTTCCAGAACGGTAGCTTTTTTTGAAAAGCCTTCAGGTTTTCTTCTGCTTCAATGATGTTGACTCCACCACCTGCATCTGCTGAGTGAGATTATTGAGAGCTGCGCATATATCAGCCATGTACGCTAAAATGAGAATCAACTTAGAATTTTTGAAGCAATCTGCATGATGATGTTGGTGCTCTTGCAAAAACAGGGCTAATTCCACACGCAAGGCAAAAACAGGATTCAGCACCTGTCCCTGGGATAACCACCGCACGTTAGAATGGTACAGAAGTACCTCGAATTCAGAGCCCATGTCTTTACACAGTTCACTGAAGATGCGGTGCCTCAGTGTTTCGCACATAGTTCACACATTCCACTACAATTTTTAATTCTTCTGTCATTTCTGGAGGCAAGGTTTTTGTTGCCAATGCATGTCTGTGCAGAATACAATGTGTAACAATGATGTGTGGTGCTTTCACTAGTGCACCAAAGCCAGACTTTCTTCCCATCATGACTGGAGCTCCATCCGTACAAACTGCAGAAACCATATTCCACGAAAGATTGTTGTCTCTGAAGAAGTCATCCACAAGTTTCTTCACATCGGCTGCCTTAGTTGTTGTTGTAAGAGGCTTAGAAAATAAAAAATCTTTCTTTATGTCGTCTTTCACATAGCGCACAAATACAGCAAGCTGACTTAGATTAGAAACATCTGTGGTCGAGTTGGAGGCTGAATTTTACTGGGCTTAAAATCAGGTCTGCAACAACTTGAGCCAAGATGTCTTTGCTCCTCTATTCTGTCGCTGATGGTGTCATTTGAAAGAGGAATTTGGGATAATTTAACTTTGGCCGCTTTTCCCAGCATCAGATTCGCCATCTTCAACACAGCTGGTTTTATGAGTGTTTCACCGATGGTGTGTGGTTTGCCCTGCTTTGTGATTAGGTAAGCAACTTCATACGATGCTGTGAGGATCGGTTTGTTGATGGGTACAAAGCCAAGAGCAGGCAGAGTAGCCTTTTCATCAAATCTGGCTCTCTTCACCTTGAATTCAGCAAGTGTTGTGTTCTTGTATTCCCCATCTCCATGCAGGTTGTGTTCCTTTAGTTTTGCCGGTGCTAGACTAGAATTGCTTAACTTGGCGTTGCAAATCATGGAGATCGGACGCTGACTCCCATCATGTTCCGTTATATGTGTGAATCCATGTTGTACATATTTGTCTGACCACTTTCTTTTTTTGCTCGACATAATTAGTATGAAAACAATAACCCTTTAGCATCGGATGATATCGCCGCTGATAGTTTCGCGGTTGCAGACGTTCCATTACCGTAACTCCGCAACCAATTGTGCTTCATGTCGGGTGTGTGTCCTCCGCCAAACCCCTGAGACTGACTCACCGAACCCCTAGGGTTCGATTGAACCCAGGTTAAGAACCTGTGTTGTTTTGTGTGTTGTTTTGTGTGTTGTTTTGTGTGTTGTTTTGTGTGTTGTTTTGTGTGTTGTTTTGTGTGTTGTTTTGTGTGTTGTTTTGTGTGTTGTTTTGTGTGTTGTTTTGTGTGTTGTTTTGTGTGCTGGTTTAGTCCTGTTTGTCCTGGTTTCATATTGCATTAGTTCTTTTTTAACTCGTCTTTGTCCACTTCTCTCTCAGTTTTATTTTTTGCTAAAGACTAAAACTGAAGCAGTGGATTAAACAGATGAGTTTCATAGAAAAATAACTTCCGCTTCTTCACTTTGGTGTAAATATATTCAGTTCTCTGTGGCACATTTCTCTATGTAAATATGTTTAATAATAGTGTTGGGTGCGGGCGTTCTGTTCTGAAGTCATTACAGTCATTACCATGACGACACATGTGACACACTGAAGGTGTCCGAGGCGAGGGGACGTGTCGTGAACACACGGTCTGAGCAGAGGCGGTGAATCAGGTCATACACTCCATCATTTAAAGTTTAGTTTGGGTTATTTAAAGGTGCACTATGAAACTTCCTGTCTGTGTGGAGATGTCATTGATCCAATACAACATCTCTTCTCTAAGACACGTGAGGAACATTCTGACAGTAGAGGGCGCTCTCACATATTCCAATGCCATGATGATCCCACACATGACCCACTGTGTGTCCTGCTCAGGCCGATGAGAGCGGCTCAAACCCAAACCTCTGAGATCCATCTATGATCAGGCAGTAAAGACACTCAAACACTTCATTATCACCACTGAAACATTCTAAGTTCATCTACACCAAAAAAACGTATTAAACTTTGTCCTGAACAAACTCCAGATCCACTGTGTCTCTGTGAAACTGCACAGGTCCAAACTGATCCTGGGCCTTTGCTCTGTCCACTTTTCATTTAAACATCAGAGAATCAGCTCCAGACTCTGAAACTGTCTGTGGATCTGAAACATTTGACTAGAAAAAGTACATTTTATATAATCAAATGTGTCACATGAGTCTGGTTCATTTATTTCACTGTAAAAATGTGCACAGAAGGATTTTTACATTATTTTGGACTGAAGGAAACATCATGTATTGGACTTGGGGACATTTATTGTATTTTCCTGCTGATGTCAATAATGAACTGTTTGTTTTTTAATGTAATTGTAATGAAATGTGTGTTTTAATGTGAGTTCACTGCACAGAGACTAAACGCGGAAAGAAACAGCAGCAAAATATGAACAAATCATCTTTTCTTTTGTAAGATGAATGAATTTATACATGGTCCCGGACAAATAAAGAAGAAAGAAAAAGAGACAAAAAAACAGAAAAAAACACCAAAAGAAAGAATTGCTTTTCCCGTTTGGCATTAAACTCCTTCTGTGTTACCATGGAGACGTGCAGGAGCTGATATGGATGAAGACGTATAAAACCATTCAGGAAATGTCCTTCTTCCTATTTTAAAGTAAGAGTTTTGTTACTAGCTTTTTTTATATAAACTTACTACAGTTGTTTGTAGGTCTGTCACTATAAATACTATATCGACTAAAGTTGGAAGAGTATTTGTTTCCAATATTTATCACGTGCACCTTTTCTTTGCTCAAGTGATCCTGTGTGATGATAAAACTGTGACTCATAATTCTAAGCATACATTCAGCTTCTTATTAGTTTGCTGTTTTTTTAACAATTGTCCACATTTTAAAAGGGTTCAGTGGGAACATCCTGAGGTTTGGGGTTTTTCCTGATGATTTCCTTGTTTATCGTGACATTTTCTGTAGCAGTTTGTCCCATTTCTGTGATTGTGACAGGTGTGGCGCTTTAAGTCTCTGTCATTTTGTACCTCTGGCCTCTCTGGCGCAGTCTTGGGGCAGGACGTCTTCTCCGAGGGGGTAAATGGGGATGAGGTCCACGGCTCCGAGGCAGGGGTGGACTCCTCTGTGTGAGCGCATGTCTATGAGAGTACAGGCCTTTTCACAGGCAGACAGCACCACCTCCCCTACGACAAACAAATACACGTTCAGGTCACTGTGATGGAGTGACACAGACACTTTAAAGGTGCAGAAATGAGATTATAATTAGATTTACACAGCAACCAAAACCAAAGCAAACATTTGTACATTTTCACTCCATTGTATTGAGTCTTTGAGTGTGTCTGCTCTGTATTCGGGCTCAGTGTGATAAACTGTGATGGAAAATGTTCTTCTTGCAGTTTTTGTGTTTAAATCCCTGACAAAGCCTATTACAGGATTTTAGTTTTGCTCCCTGAGGATTGAGAAAAGCAGAGGACCACCACAGAACAGCGACTTCTGCCTCAAAGGGATCACTGCGAGCTTTTTATAGAACAAGAACGGCCTGTGTGCACACTTATTATACACAGCGCTTTATATCAACGTTTAAAGGTGTATTATGCAACTTTTAGGAGTGTCTGTCAACTGTCTCCTCGAGTTGTTATAGCTTAAACTTAATCTTAGTATATCAACTGAAATGTATTATCCAGATAAGCTTTTTAAATAATTACTAGAGTATCCTGCATGTTTGACGCCTTTACGCCAACTCTGCAAAACAAGTTATGAAAATAAATAACCAACGGAAAAATCACTTGAATCACATTATAATTACAATCAGGTCTGGGACATGAAACTCATAAATATACATGGAAAAACACTTGTCTGACACTTTTGCATTGGTCAGCCATAATTTAAGAGAAGTCAATACTCACGGATGGAGTCGATGGCGGACACTATAGTGATGACGGAGCGGTTATAGTCATGGTCATTAAAAATGTTCAGGACCGTGGTGCCTTCTCGTCTCAAACCTGCAGGGGGAGCCGTGTTCAATTAATAATAATGAAGCGATATTGTAGCGTATTGTGTGACACAATCTTAAATACGTCAGATGCCAAGGTAAACATGTTTTTTCAATATGAAGTCACCTTATTAACATCAAGGCAAATAAATGATTGTTTTAGACGTGTTATAGACCTGCTTTAATCCTGCCTTAAACCTAATTTGGTTAGCCTGTTTTGGTTGTTATTGCCCCCTTGTGGCAAAATGTGTTACTGTATTTAAATATATAATTGTGCCTTTGCGGTGCTGCTGTGGAGCTCTGAGGGTCAGCGAGGGCCTTGTGCATCCCTGGGCATAAAAGGCTCGAGTCTGATGTGGTTCTTTCTGTTCCTCGCCGCAGCCGCCCGGCTGCCACTGCCCGTACACCTGCATTTCACCACCTACGTTTCATTACAGCCGCTATCAAACTGATTCTTATGTGCACCATACACACACACAGCACACAACCCACGTACACTGACAACACTCATCTTTTTAAAATAAATGCCCCGTATGTGGGCTTAAACTTGGCTGTTTGTGTCCTCCCCATTCGTTTGTTTGCGTTCTACTGAGCTGGGGCCGTAACATGGGGCATAAGGGACATTCCAGTAACTTAAAAAATATTTTTAAACTCACCTTTCTGTCATCTGTGGTACGGCACTAAACTGGTTCAAGTCCTATTTAGAAAACAGGGCGTACTTTGTTGAAATTGGAAAATGTGTCTCAGATAAAATGTCCCTGAGCTGTGGGGTGCCCCAGGGGTCAATCCTGGGACCCCTGTTGTTCAGTCTCCACATGCTGCTGTTAGGACAGTTAATACACAGCAATAATGTGTCACACACAACTCTGCAGACGGGTCAGATCTATGTCTCACTGCAGCAGGTGAATATGGACCAGTGGATTCACTGCATCAACAGATCAGTGTGTGGAGGAAAAACAACTTTCTCCAGATAAACTCAGACGAGACTCAAGTCAGAGTCTTTGTCCCACAGAAACATGGAGAAAGTGTCAGCATCACCTCCAGTCTCTCTCTAAAACGTTCAAATCAGGAGAGAAATCTAGAGGTAATAATGGACTCAGACTTGAACTTTAACAGACACACAGATCAAATCAGTAACATCTGCAGCTTTTTACCACCTAAAGAGCATGTCAAAAATCAAAGGTAAACTGTCAGACCCAGACTCAGAGACTTATCCTGCATTTGTCTCCAGTAGTTAGACGACTGTAACGTCCTGCTCACTGGCCTCTCCAAACGAGACTTAAGACAGAACAGAACATCTAGAACATCCAGAACACTGCTGCTCGGGTCAGGACTAGAACCAGGAAGTACTTCACACATGTGTCCTGTGGCTCAGGTCTCTGCACTGGCTCCTGTAGCTCAAAGAATAGACTTTAAAGCAGCTCTGCTTGTGTATAAGTCTCTCCATGGCCTCGGTCCAAAGTACATCTCCCACATGTTAGTGCCACATGAACCATCTCACACTCTGAGGACTTCAGGGACCGGCCTCCTGCTGGTCCAGAGTCAGGACTAAACATGGGGAATAAGAGTTTCAGTTTTATGCAGCTAAAACCTGGAACATTCTTCCTGAAGATGTGAGACAGGCCTCTACTTTGACAATGTTTAAATCCAGGCTCAAAACGGTTCTATTTATCTGTGCATACGACTGAAACGTTTTTATTCTGCCTCTTCTCTTTTAATGGTAAATTTATGATGATTATTTGTGATTATTTATGTTTTGATTTGTGTGATTTTAATGTCTTTCTTATTCTGTAAAGCACTTTGGATTACCTTGCGTACGAATTGTGCTGTACAAATAAACTTGCCTTGCCTATAGGTTTAATATAACTTATATTTTTACCTTTAGGGTCATACAGCGCTGCTTTGGCCACGGTTTCCACCAGATCTTTCCTTCGGGCTTCAGAGACGTTGAGGAGACAAGCAACGAGGCGTCTGCCCAAAGATGTAGATCCCATTTTTCTGCCAGATAAGGTCAATTAATGTACAGGATAATTAGGCTTTTTACAATGTACAATCTAAAAGGGAGAGTTCTATTATGTTTGACAAATACACAGGTTATAAGATTTACACCACTTTAGTCTTTAGTTTGATCCAAGACTTTTCGATGAACTCATGTACAAGCTTTTCAGTGCCTGGACTTGTACTTGTTTCATTTGTAGGCTCTGCAGTGTTGTAGCTCGGAAACATGGTGGAACATGACAAAGTAAAAGTAGTTAAGTACTGTCAAAACATAATAAAATAAAAAATAAATAAAATAAACAAAATAAATAGGTATCTGCGCTTTTACTTTAAGTCAGTATTAATTTTTTTAAACTTTTACTTTACTACATCAGAGCAGTATCTGTACTTTCTACTTCACTACATTTTTGAACTGGACTGAAAAGTAAAAATACTTTTATTATAGTTTGAGACCTTCTGAAAAGCCTGATGAGTTTATTTTTAACACATTCATAGTTTGAGCTAATTTAGTTTATTCAATTGTTTCTGTTCAACAAAATTCAAAATTCAGTACAAATCTGTATCAAAATCATTACATCTGAAGCTTTATTAGATCTCAAAATGTGCAAAATGTTTTTCTTTTTACTCTTTAAGTACATTTTAAACAGGTAGTTTTAGTGAAGTTTTTCATATGATCCTTTAACTTGTGTATTTTTTTGCCCTGGTATCTGTACTTTTACTTGGGAATAGTCTTAAACATGATTTTGTTGCACTGAAGGTGAAGTTATAAACCTTGTCAGTTGTTAAAGTGTAAAGTTATAAATGTAGTTTTGCACTGCTGTAAATAAACTCTTGTGTGCCTGGTGTGGTGCCATGTGTCCTGGTTCACATCTGAATCTGCAGCACAAAGTTACAAAACATGTTCAAAGTACAAAATTAAGAAGCCATAACTTTCTACAACGCGACATGCAAAACAGATATTATTGTACCTGCATTCAGTATTTATATTTGCAGTTGCGGCTATGTTGCAGTCCACAGAACGAATGGTATATGATATATTTTGTAATGAAGTGGCACATTTATACAGCAGCAGCTTAAAGATCCAGCATGGACAGAAGTTTGTTTGAGATAAAGGAAGAGAAGCATGCACCAAGATAGTTACAGTCGTCAAACTAACCGGAAATATCTATAAATTGTATGTCGCAAAAGTGCTAATATAAATCATAAATTAATTAAGAATAGCGATAGTAATGTGAAGGAAAAATTGTAAGTATTTATGCTGTATCTGACCTCCGTGGACTACTGGAACGTAAGGTTATTTTGGGGTGTAAACAAACCAGGAAGTACTGATATTTAATTCTCACAGGTGTTGATAGCATTTGTACAGCTAAACAGCAAACAGTGACGGACAGCGCCCCTTCGTGGACACAACGGAAATGAAGATCAAAATAAACAATAAACATTCAGCGTAATTCAGACTTTTTTGAGATATAGTGTTCACAAGATGTAGATAAAATATAAATTAAAATATGTAAAAAATAAATAAAATAATAAATAGCGTCTGTTTGCGTACCGGTTTACGTAAGCGATCGATTGTACGTTGCTACTTTGCAGAACAGCTAGCCTTTAGCATTAGCCTGCGACGGGATGGGGCTAAAAATAAATCATTAATTTGTTGTCGTTTCATGTTATCTGCCCGTGCTGTGGGCTGGGGACTGACAGTCGTATCTGTGGCCGGAGCCATGAGCAGTTTGTCCGGGTCGACGTGCGCTGGATGTCGGGGTTTGGGAGCACCAGCAGGACCCCGGGATGCTCGCTCCCTCAGCCCGCCTCAGGAGCTGCACAGGCTGGGGGCAGTGCCTGGACGGGACCCGAACAGAACCAACGATATGCTGCTGCTCCCACCACAAATACAAGACCACGGCAGTGCATCCAAACATGTGGTCTTCTTCCATGGAGACATTCAGGTGAGGGACAGGGCTTCATGAGCAGATATTTAAAGAATTACACTGTGCAGTTTGCATATTCTGGCTGCTCTAATACTGATATAATAATACAATCACTATTATTTGAGGAAAAACAGTGGATAATTACAAGTATTTCAGTTATTTATGTTGGCTACACTAAAAGTCGTAGAGCAGGCATGTCCAAACTGTGGCCCGGGGGCCAAATGCGGCCCTCAGACCAATTTTTCTTGACCCTCATGCATCCAGGTGAATTGGCCCATATCATCTTAAACAGAACTTTTTACTGCGCATTTCTGAAAATCTACTTACTATCCATCTCAAATGCTTAATGTGTCCCATTAAGGATGAAAGCATGAATAAAGGTCTAGTGGTTCAGTCAAACTTGTAACAATAACACAGATTTGAAGTATTCACTGTATTGTTGACCAGTCTATGGCCCTCAATCGGCCCTCAGCTTTATCTGTGTTTTTATATGTGGCCCTTAATGAGAAACGTTTGGACACCCCTGTCATAGAGGATGAATTGCTTTATTGTTTTAGTTTTCATTTGTGGTTTATGTTTTGTAAGCCAAGCACTCATGTAATTCAGAACAGAATTGTATTAGTTGATGTTTTATTTGCAATAATGATAAAACACTGATGAGTTACACAGCCCTATGTGTGTGACCTCCACAGTCCCACAACACTGTACTCACTCATATTCAATATTGAGCTGGGGATTTTGTAATAAGGCCCAAAACATGCACAACAGGTAAAGTCCTCCAGTTAAGATAGTCCTGACCAAGTCCTAGATCTGGAGGGGGATCCTGCGCCCACTGCTTTCCACAGGTTACCCCAGCAGCATAGAAGGATGGGTCAAATGCACAGGACAAATGTCCTTACAGGGACAATACCTTATCTAGAAAAGTAAGAGAGGTTATTTGTCACACATGTCATGCAGTTACTAACTAACTTATTTTACAAGAAGAAACCATGTAAACATGTACTTTTAAAGGTCAATTTAGTTGGTACTTTGAACATTTTGATAGGACAAGTTAACATCTACCTTTTACATTTAGCTCAGAATAGATCAGCAATTCCAGGAGCTGAAATAATCCAAATGATTCTAGTGAAGATGTATGGAGTTTAAAAACACAGTGGAGCACTTCCTGTATTACATGATGACATCACAGGGTGAAACAGAGTGTTTTCAGTTTGATGTGTGTGTGTTAAACATGTGTGAATGAAACAAAACACAACTCCAGGTCTGTTTGTGATGAGGAACAACATTAAATCAGAAAATAGTGTAATATGGCTCTTTAAATGTAAACGTCTAAGACACCTGCTGTGTGTTGACACCCTGTTTGCTGAATGCAGTATCATGTAGAAGGTTAAGAGTGTATTAAGTGTTTGAACAGTAATCCTTCCTAAGCTCATATGTCTGTGTTCACAGTACAAACACTGCTGTTGTATATTGTGTCTATTGTTTTGCTGCAGTGGAAAAGTCTTTTGTCTGTTTCTTTGAATTCAGTTATAAACTAAACAAAGGAAGTCCTTCACACACTACAAAATATACCAGGGCTCTGCATTAGAGAAACAATACTGAAAAACATTGTGCCTTTTAAGATCATTGTGAAGTTGAATGTCAGTGACACGACAGCATCACAAATGTGCCAACGTTTCCTCTTAATGAAATGCAAAATAGACGACTTTGGACATAATGTTATTTGTCATTTGAAATCCAGCTCAAAACCTGCAGAAAGGGTCTGTGGGGCTGCTCTGCATTTGCTCCCTGAGGCTGTATTCATTAATGGGTCAAATGCAGAAGACATTTCTTTTCAATCAGGACCAGGAACATTAATTGTGACTCTGAAGGATACACTGCCTGCTTGTATTTAAATAAACATATCAAGTTTGCATATTCATTTGTTCAAATATAGCTTTAAAACATACATTCTTACTGTGAACAGGGTCTCCTCTCCCCAGATCTGATCTGTAACTTGGCCTTGTGCAGCCACCTCCTTGTCTCCATGGAGGTTTTAATGCCTTATACACAAGACAGTAACATCTCCATGAGCACAACCTGAGAGAGAAACAGTTTAACACTTTTGATGCTGTACAACATTCCAGGCAAAGCAATAACATCTGCACAGAGGCCAGCTCAAGTCACACCCTGCACCAGAAAAGTCACATAGTGCTGCATTAATGTGTCCCTTATGTTCTGACTGATCGTGTATCTGCAGAACTTCCATGAGGAGATGGCCCTTCACTCGGACGCGGCCCCGTGGGTGGGCTGGTCCCTGGAGCAGGCGGGGCGGGTGCTGGGGCGCAGGTTCCCGGACAGTCACATTTGGGTGGTCCGAGCGTCGAGGATGTACCTGCACAAGTTCAGCTGCTACCAGCACTTTGTCCAGTGCAACATGTTCGGAGCTCCAGAGCATTCAGGTTATGAAGCCGGACAGGGCGCCTTCTGCCAGCTCAGGTACTCCAGGCTTTACACTCTTTCACTTTACACTCTTTCACTTTACACTCTTTCACTTTACACTCTTTCACTTTACACTCTTTCACTTTAAACTCTTTCACTTGACACTCTTTCACTTGACACTCTTTCACTTGACACTCTTTCACTTTACACTCTTTCACTTTACACTCTTTCACTTTAAACTCTTTCACTTTACACTCTTTCACTTTACACTCTTTCACTTGACACTCTTTCACTTTACACTCTTTCACTTTACACTCTTTCACTTTACACTCTTTCACTTGACACTCTTTCACTTTAAACTCTTTCACTTTACACTCTTTCACTTTACACTCTTTCACTTTACACTCTTTCACTTTACACTCTTTCACTTTACACTCTTTCACTTTACACCAGGGGTGCCCAAACTTTTTCCACCGAGGGCCATATCTTGAAAAATATGCGACACGGAGGGCTAATGGTCAATACAGTGGATAATTGAGATGGGAGCATTTAACATATATTTGACTTCATACTTTAAATAAGGCTTGAAATATTAACATTTGGTCTGTTTGACAATGCAACGTGATGTTATTTAGGTTATATTGGTAGGATTACTCTAATTTGCCATAAAAAGTACTGATTATGATCAATTGGGCCATTTCATGTGAAGGTTTGAGGGCCAATAAAAATTGGTCTGAGGGCCGCATTTGGCCCCTGGGCCGTAGTTTGGACACCCCTGCTTTACACTCTTTCACTTTACACTCTTTCACTTTAAACTCTTTCACTTTAAACTCTTTCACTTTAAACTCTTTCACTTGACACTCTTTCACTTGACACTCTTTCACTTTACACTCTTTCACTTTACACTCTTTCACTTTACACTCTTTCACTTGACACTCTTTCACTTTACACTCTTTCACTTTACACTCTTTCACTTTAAACTCTTTCACTTGACACTCTTTCACTTGACACTCTTTCACTTTACACTCTTTCACTTTACACTCTTTCACTTTAAACTCTTTCACTTTACACTCTTTCACTTTAAACTCTTTCACTTTACACTCTTTCACTTTACACTCTTTCACTTTACACTCTTTCACTTTACACTCTTTCACTTTACACTCTTTCACTTTACACTCTTTCACTTGACACTCTTTCACTTGACACTCTTTCACTTGACACTCTTTCACTTGACACTCTTTCACTTTACACTCTTTCACTTGACACTCTTTCACTTGACACTCTTTCACTTTACACTCTTTCACTTTAAACGCTTTCACTTTAAACTCTTTCACTTTACACTCTTTCACTTTACACTCTTTCACTTGACACTCTTTCACTTGACACTCTTTCACTTGACACTCTTTCACTTTACACTCTTTCACTTTAAACTCTTTCACTTGACACTCTTTCACTTGACACTCTTTCACTTGACACTCTTTCACTTTAAACTCTTTCACTTTAAACTCTTTCACTTGACACTCTTTCACTTGACACTCTTTCACTTTAAACTCTTTCACTTTACACTCTTTCACTTGACACTCTTTCACTTGACACTCTTTCACTTGACACTCTTTCACTTTACACTCTTTCACTTTAAACTCTTTCACTTTAAACTCTTTCACTTTACACTCTTTCACTTTACACTCTTTCACTTTACACTCTTTCACTTTACACTCTTTCACTTGACACTCTTTCACTTTACACTCTTTCACTTGACACTCTTTCACTTTACACTCTTTCACTTGACACTCTTTCACTTGACACTCTTTCACTTGACACTCTTTCACTTTAAACTCTTTCACTTTAAACTCTTTCACTTGACACTCTTTCACTTTAAACTCTTTCACTTTAAACTCTTTCACTTGACACTCTTTCACTTTAAACTCTTTCACTTTACACTCTTTCACTTTAAACTTTTTCACTTTAAACTCTTTCACTTGACACTCTTTCACTTGACACTCTTTCACTTGACACTCTTTCACTTGACACTCTTTCACTTTAAACTCTTTCACTTGACACTCTTTCACTTGACACTCTTTCACTTGACACTCTTTCACTTGACACTCTTTCACTTGACACTCTTTCACTTTACACTCTTTCACTTTACACTCTTTCACTTTACACTCTTTCACTTTACACTCTTTCACTTTACACTCTTTCACTTTACACTCTTTCACTTTACACTCTTTCACTTGACACTCTTTCACTTTACACTCTTTCACTTTACACTCTTTCACTTTACACTCTTTCACTTTACACTCTTTCACTTTACACTCTTTCACTTGACACTCTTTCACTTGACACTCTTTCACTTGACACTCTTTCACTTGACACTCTTTCACTTTAAACTCTTTCACTTGACACTCTTTCACTTGACACTCTTTCACTTGACACTCTTTCACTTGACACTCTTTCACTTTAAACTCTTTCACTTTAAACTCTTTCACTTGACACTCTTTCACTTTACACTCTTTCACTTTAAACTCTTTCACTTTACACTCTTTCACTTGACACTCTTTCACTTTACACTCTTTCACTTGACACTCTTTCACTTGACACTCTTTCACTTTAAACTCTTTCACTTTACACTCTTTCACTTTAAACTCTTTCACTTTACACTCTTTCACTTGACACTCTTTCACTTGACACTCTTTCACTTGACACTCTTTCACTTGACACTCTTTCACTTGACACTCTTTCACTTTAAACTCTTTCACTTTAAACTCTTTCACTTGACACTCTTTCACTTGACACTCTTTCACTTGACACTCTTTCACTTGACACTCTTTCACTTTAAACTCTTTCACTTTACACTCTTTCACTTTACACTCTTTCACTTTACACTCTTTCACTTGACACTCTTTCACTTGACACTCTTTCACTTGACACTCTTTCACTTTACACTCTTTCACTTTACACTCTTTCACTTTACACTCTTTCACTTGACACTCTTTCACTTTACACTCTTTCACTTGACACTCTTTCACTTTACACTCTTTCACTTTAAACTCTTTCACTTGACACTCTTTCACTTTAAACTCTTTCACTTTACACTCTTTCACTTTAAACTCTTTCACTTTACACTCTTTCACTTGACACTCTTTCACTTGACACTCTTTCACTTGACACTCTTTCACTTGACACTCTTTCACTTGACACTCTTTCACTTTAAACTCTTTCACTTTAAACTCTTTCACTTGACACTCTTTCACTTGACACTCTTTCACTTGACACTCTTTCACTTGACACTCTTTCACTTTAAACTCTTTCACTTTACACTCTTTCACTTTACACTCTTTCACTTTACACTCTTTCACTTTACACTCTTTCACTTTACACTCTTTCACTTGACACTCTTTCACTTGACACTCTTTCACTTGACACTCTTTCACTTTACACTCTTTCACTTTAAACTCTTTCACTTTAAACTCTTTCACTTTACACTCTTTCACTTGACACTCTTTCACTTTACACTCTTTCACTTGACACTCTTTCACTTGACACTCTTTCACTTGACACTCTTTCACTTGACACTCTTTCACTTGACACTCTTTCACTTGACACTCTTTCACTTGACACTCTTTCACTTGACACTCTTTCACTTGACACTCTTTCACTTTACACTCTTTCACTTTACACTCTTTTCTTCAGTCGTTATAATTAACCAAATAATATGTACTTTTGATTATCTTGCATATAAACTACACAAGAGACTATCCCAACACAGAAGACGATCAAACTGGAGCGTTATTCAGCCGTCCACCTCCATCTTAAAATCACAGATCACTTATTTGAAGTCAGTGGTGCAGGTTTCAGGGGAGAAAAGGAAGCTCTATTTGTGGAGTTGAATGGTCTTTAAAAACACACAGGAGCACCTTATGTTATGTTTGAGCTAATTTAATGGGGTCTAATTTATAAAAAGCTCATGTAGATGATTCTGGTGACGCCCAGGGACAGGGTCACATTATCAGTCCAATATGGCCGACTTCCTGTTGGTTGCCGAGGACAACAAACTGGGTCAGGCTGCTCCTCTTACTGCAGGAGGAAATAGACGAATGTTACATATTTTTACTCTATTTGGTGATTTTATTTTTAGGTTTATAAATTCAGCTCTAGGGCTGAGTATAATTAAGAAGGTACAGAGACGATACTTATCCTGATACAGCTCACTTTCGATTTGAAACGATTCGATATGACATACAAGCCCATTAAATAATGAAAACATTAACTGTGCATTTATCTTCCATTTATTGAAGGTTAATGAACATAATGAAGTGCTTTTTGTTAAGCTTATGCCACTAACTAGAAGAATACATAAAACCTGCACTGGTCATTGTACTTGTACAGACATGTGCAGTTTAACGGCTCTAAAGGTTTACTAGAGAAATACTAAATCATGGCTGTGACAATAAGTCTTTGTTAAACCACTGCCTGTGCAAAGATCAAATGAAATACTCCATTTTACTCATCATAGCAGTGAATATGTCAGAAGAACTGCATAAACGAGTTTCCTTCCTGTAAGCACCAAAATTGTAGCACCATCACAAAATAATTAGGTAAAATATATGTAGAGCGAGATAAAGGTGTGATTGATATAAAGTTAAAGCAGGACTCAAGAGTTTTAAAGAGAGATATAAAGAGATATAAAAATATCCACAAGACATTTAGGACTTTAGGTCTGGTGTGATGGGGCTGGGAGACTCCAGGATTCATCTTCCTGTAGCTAAACATTTAAATATTTCCTACCTAGCTTTGTTACCATGGCAATGGTGAAGACGTGCTTCTCACAGTTTTCTAAGTCAATCTGTAATCCTACATATATAAAAAATACTCTGTGTGGCAGAGTGAATCCACTGGTCCATATTCACCTGCTGCAGTGAGACATAGATCTGACTCGTCTGCAGAGTTGTGTGTGACACATTATTGTTGTGTATTAACTGTCCTAACAGCAGCATGTAGAGACTGAACAACAGGGGTCCCAGGACTGACCCCTGGGGCACCCCACAGGTCAGGGACATTTTATCTGAGACACATTTTCCAATTTCAACAAAGTACTCCCTGTTTTCTAGATAGGACTTGAACCAGTTTAGTGCAGTACCACAGATGCCCTCCCAGTCCTCTAGTCTCTGTGAGAGGATCCCATGATCTAACCTTAAATATGCAATTATTTCAGTGTCACTCCCTTTAACATTTTTAGTGCCTTTGAGGAAAACATATTGATAGAATGTTAATAAAACACATAAAAACATGACATAAGTTTCAGAGCAGTGAATGAGGCGAACATCATCTATTTATTTCCGCACTTGTTCTTCCAGATCTCTGCTGAGTAACGCCATGACTCGTGCCAACCTGCCTCACCCTCTCCCACCACCAGAGGGCAGCGACACCACCATCCCGCCCGGCTTCTCTCTGACTCTGGTGGGCTTCAGTAAAGGCTGCGTCGTCCTGAACCAGCTGGTGTACGAGCTCCCAGGGGCCCAGTCAGACCCTCTCATGTCCGAATTCGTGCAAAGGATTTCTGACATGTTCTGGCTGGACGGGGGACATCCTGGAGGTAGCGAGACTTGGGTGACGAATAAGGCAGTCCTGAAGGAGCTAGCCTCTTCAGGTATTTCGGTGCACGCTCATGTGACGCCGTATGAAGTGTGTGACCCGATGAGGGCGTGGGTGGGGAGGGAGCATGAGGTGTTTGTGAAAACGCTAGAGGAGTTTGGGGCCTGTCCCAGTAAGAAACTACACTTTGAAGACGAGCCGCCCTCCATCGAAAACCACTTCAGGGTCATTCAGGAGTTTTGAGCTCTCATTAAAGCGAGCAGTGTATTTATTTAAAGTCTTGGGGAGTTCTTCAGGAGGGAAGAGGTGGTGGTCTGTTAATTACTCATCTTAAGCCAGTGATTCTTAAAAAAAAATACTGTTTTCATCAAATTATATCCCGTTTTTTTGGTTTAAAATTTCATTGTATTTCAAATAATTTCCTGAGAATGAGAAAAATGCATTTGTCGTCTATGAAAGTTGAAATACTCTCCACCCAGGTTCAGTTGTGATTGTTGTGCGGGCTACGTTCCTTTAACCCGATAAACTATTACCTCAAAAGGTCTACTGCATTTTAACAGTAACTAAAACATACTTTTACTATGTATTTTTCAAACCAAACTTGGCCTTTATGAACTAATCGTATCTTTGTCTGAAATCACTGGCTTAAGTGACTGAACTCTCAAAAGCAGCAAAGTGATTTAAAACATGAATGAACTCATTTTGCATCAAATGTTTACAAATGTTTATTCTCAACTTTGGTTTGACCCGAGCCTCATTATTGTGTTATTTAATTTGCTTAAATGGGGCTAAAATACGTGTTAAACTAGATGCTAACAATGCTAACACTGCTATGATTCCTTTAGTTTGAACATTTGCACTTTTGGTTTGATTGTTTTGATAAAATGGTGTTTGATATTCTCAAGATTAACATTAGAGAAAATGCACAAGTTGAGAGGTTTCTGTTTATTGTGATTGTGAAAAACTTGTACTTGTTTCCAAAAGGTAAAACATATTTGCCACATTAAATCTGTGGTGATAAAAAAACAAAAAAACAACAACAATTAAATACAATTAGTACTTTCAATTGTCAAAACAACCGTCTTTAACTGTAATTCAATTTAAAACCTTTTTTTTTTTTAAACATTCTGCTCCTTTTTGCTCGTCCAAATCAAAGATGGAGCACTTAAAGCTGCACTATGGAACTGCTTCTCTCATGAAGATTTAATTGCTTTGCCTGAAATATTCCACAGTATAGCATTTATCGCTCAAAAATATGTATTCTTACAGTGAGTGGGGTCGCCTCTCCACAGATCTGACCTGTAACTTGGCCTGACAGCACCACTCGTTTATCTTGATGAGGAAAGTTAAGTAAGTTTAATGCCAGACTGTGAAATATTCCAGGCAAATCAGTAGCGTTTCCATGGACACGAGCAGATGACTTTCAATCAGCCAGAAAGGTTTCGCAGTGCACCTTTATATGCAAAAAAAAACAAAACTAAAATGGATTCCTCCTGTTGTGTCTTCCATCGCCAGCACTTACCCAAAGCTAACGACTATTCAAATAATTTAAATAAATGTGAACTGTGCTGTTTTTAAAGATATTTGAGCGAGTGCGTATATAATTTCACACGTTTATTTCATATAAACTGGTTTGGACGTGAGCATGTGACTTATTTGCGGAGCGTTTTCTGAGGTTTTCCGTGTAACTCAAATGTATGTAGCATCTTTGCACTTTAGCGCTGTATCTGCTGAATGTACTTCCATATCATTCCCTCTTCATGTTTACCAAGTCTGCCATCTGCTGGAGGCCTTCAAAAACGCAATAAATGGTCACGCACATCAAGTACTGTCCTGTTTCTGTTATTTTTTGTTCTTATTTGGTCAGAGGTGGGTCACCAAAACTGTTACTGAAGTAAGAGTACAGTTAAAAAACAAAGAAATGGTCCAAGTAACTACTACAGTACTCATGTGTAGAGGAACTGTCAAGTGGAATGTAGTGAAGTAAAAGTAGTAAAGTACTGTACTGTACTTTACTTCACTGTATTTGAGCAAGACTGAAAAGTAAATGTGTTTTTTTAATTGTTTGAGACCTGCTGAAAGGACTGAGGGTTTATCATGGGCCAGTGTTTGTACTTTTACTTAACAATATTGAGTACTTCTTCCACAGCATCTGTTTCATAACTTGAGGTAATTATAATGACTAAACATTAAATAATAAACTAAATGTGGTGTTTTCTAATGATGGATTCAACAATGAGAAAAAACAAATCACATCTGAAGGAAAGAAAGAAACAAATGTTCAAATATGAATCGTGCTCTCGACGTGAACGTCACAGGTTGAGCGGTCGGATCCACAGGTTGGCGGTGCGGTTCCATTTGATTCCACGATTTGTTGTGTCCTTGAGCAAGACACTTAACCCCCAATGTTTGTGTGCCCTGGTGTGAATGTGTGAGTGTTGGTGTAAAATACTTCGCCTTGAAGGTGGAAAAGTTTATATGAAAATGTCAGGAACAAAATTTGATAAACTTTGGTGCCCTTTTTTAGATTTCTTTGAAAAACCCTCAACTATTGCAGAGTAGCTATTATTATTATTATTATTATTACTACTACTACTATTATTATCATTATCATCATTATTATCATTATTACTGTTATTATTATTATCATCATTATTACTACTATTATTATTATCATTATTATTATTATTACTATTATTATCATTACTACTACTACTACTACTACTACTACTACTACTACTACTACTACTACTACTACTACTACTATATTACTACTATTATTATTATTACTACTACTATTATTACTATTATTATTATTACTACTATTATTACTATTATTATCATTACTATTATCATTATCATTACTATTATTATTGTTATTATTATCATTATTATTGTTATTATTATTATTACTATTATTATTATTATTATTATTACTACTACTATTATTATTACTATTACTATTACTATTATTATTATTATTATTATTATTATATACTGCCTGGACAAAAAAAGGTCACACACTAATATTTGTTTGGCACCTCTTAAATCTGGGTGGCAACTTTTTTTTTGTCTCATTTCTGTTGTGCTGGTCTGTAGTTTGCCGTTTTATGTGTGTGGGTGGATAATTTTGTCATGTTATTTTTAAAAAGTCATACAGTATAAGTATTGTACACCTCATTGATACTTTGCGTAATTAAAAAACCTTTGAAAGAAAGAATAAAACACCTGTGACTCCAGACAAAACTATTACATCTTCACAGAGACAGGAAACAGGTGATAATCTGCTCACCAGAAAAGAAACCATCAATCCCAGAATCACAGTTGCAGAGGACGCTCGTACCTGTAGGGGGCGGCAGAAGAACACTTCAAATAAAAACAGGACAGCGTGTTACATTTTCTACAATCTTTAATGCATTTTCCAGTTTCGCTTCGTAATGCCTCGAGGAATTAGCCTGCAGCAGATCAGAGTACACAGATTATATTTTTAGTCTTTTCATTCAATAACAATAAAATAATAATAAAAACATATAAAATGCAAAATAAACAAACATTTCGTCAACAACACATTTGTGCTTGTGGCTGGTATTGACTTTTATCAGAGCCTTCAGTCTCTATGGTTCTCATCAGACCTGGCATTAAAATCTGATCAAAGTGTGGAATATTTTGAATAATGTTTAAGCTGTATGAAAGTCAAGAGATGATTTAAATTTAATCCTAGTTTAGTCCTCGTTATAGTCCGGGTTTAGACCTGGTTTAGTCCTTGTTTAATACATTATTTTACACATTATTGGTGATTTAGTCCAGATTGTAACTGGTTTTAGTCTTGGTCTAGTCCTTATTCAGTTCTGGATTAGTCTGACTCATTCTATAGTCCTGGTTTAGTCTTAATTTAGACCTGTTTTAGTCCTGGTTTAGTCTTAATTTAGACCTGTTTTAGACCTGTTTTAGTCCTGGTTTAGTCCTGGTTTAGTCCTAATTAGACAAATAGATGGTTGAATGGTTTCAGGTTTAGCAGAGTCCTGGTTTAAAAAAGTCTGCTTAAATCCTTGTAATCATATTGTCAAGTTTTAGTCTTGCTTTAGTCCTCATCTAATCCTGATTTGGAATATGTACTAACCTTTTTTTTTTCTTTTTACAACTCTTTTTAAATAATTAACTGTAAAAATGACCTACAATTCCCCAGCTTAGTAAACATAGTAAGCTCACAGACAGTTCATCGATTTCAATGCAAGATCAGAATGAGGTTCCAAAAACAAACAAAGCAGTTGCTCCACTTTCCTTTGCTTATATTTATAGTTCGACTAAACTACTGTAGGGGCTCCCCGCTCAGCCCCACCTACTCAAAACAATGGACTCTCACACGAACGCTGAAAATAACAGAGCGAAAACAAACCAGCCCTGCAGCATAAGTCATGGTCAAGTGACAGAGACACAATGAGACACCAGCGATATATGTGACCGTTCACCGTTTACAGTACGACTCCATTAGACCTGCGTTTATATATACAGCCATGTGCAAAAGGCTTCAACAGGTACACAATTATTAGCCATTTTCATATACACCGCTCAATAAAAAGCATTTACCCTTTAACTAAAGAGTCTGGAGCATGTTTACCATTGCGAGATAAGACCAGTGCCTTGGCAGAATCAATTAACAAATCATTTTACTCTTCAAGCCCGTTTAAACCTTTTGCACAACACTATATAAAATCACTGTTAGTTCATAAACAGGAGCTAAAGTTGACAAAACCAACCCTTCTATACAAACTGACTGAGGTCAAAATCATGTCTTTTAATCAAAGTATCGAGATGAGACTGTTTCAAGTCACTTCCTTTAACAGTAGTGGATCAAACAGGAAGTAGTACTGGCCCTGCGTCGTCAAATACACATATGCTGCCTTCATGTGGTCTACAAAAAGTCAAGAAAGATGTTTTTGCCAAGCTAGTATCAGTGCTTTATAGAAATGATTAAAGGGCTAATGTTGTTCTAATGTTGTTTTCTCATCACAAACAGACCTGGAGTTGTGTTTTTGTTTCATTCACACACGTTTAACACATAAATCCTGCATATTTAGGCTCTCAGAAAACAGAAAACACTCTGTTCCACCTTGTGATGTCATCATGTGGTAATTCAGGAAGTGCTCCGCGGTGTTTTTAAACTCCACACACCTTCACCTGAATCATTTGGATAAAATCAGCCCTGGAGTTTCCGATTTCAAATGAGCAAAAAATAAAAGAGCTGCTAACTTGAAATTGACCACTTCATGACATCACAAGGTGGAAAAGAGCATTTTGAGGTACAGACACAACTCCAGGTCTGTTTTTGAGGAGGAAACAACACTTGACAGTCACTTTCACATAATATAAACCTTTAATTATGCCTCTCTTAAGGTGGTGCTTTTGTCGTATTGCTCAATCCCAATTTTTGATTTTGTCCTATTAAAACAAATAAAAATTGCATCCGATATAATTTCCTGAATATAAACAATACAGGATGAGGTGGAGGAAGTGTCTGGGGTGGGGGGAGTCTGGGAGTCGCTGCTCAGATGAAGTAAATAAATGGATGAACAATACAGACTTTGAATAATTGCCATTTCACACAAAAACACCAAAATGTCTGTGTTCAAAGTCTGAAGTCCAAACCACGCGCTTTTACTGACAGAGGATTGTAGTAAATCTTTATTCAAATTTGATAACAGCACAGCCCTGTACTAGATTTAATATTAACTACTTAAATCACAACAAACACTTTATCGTTTGTCATTTTAAATAAACTGTGTCGAGGTTGGACACGATGGATCGACCTCAAAGCAGAAGCTAAAAACAATTGTCGTAATCCTAAATGATCCAAGTCCTGCCAAATCATCTCACATAATGCATTTAATATTAATATAAGACCACATGAACGCAGCATAAATATAAACTTCACTTTCAAGCACTGAGTTCTTTCTGAGCAGCCTTAGTTTTTATTTTGTACAGTTTTTCGATGACAGCATTGAACGGAGATGAGATCAGTGGCCGCGGACGCCCCTCTCCAGAAAGAAAGAAAAGCTTTTGTCCCAGCCACAACAATACAACGAGAACACAATAGACTTTGTGTTTGGCACTTCACAACGCCACGGGGAATGGGCCCAAAGCTGCCTGTAATCTTACACCAATCAACCAAAACATTATGACTACATGGTTTATATTCAACTTATTAATGAACATTCAACTCTATAAAATCAGAACAAGCACCGAGCCAGAAATAAACCAGTTCTAATCCGAAGCAGGTCTATTTCAGCACTAAACCAGGACTAACCCGGGTCTAAAGCGCAGTTTATAGATACTGACGACAGGACTAAACCAGGATTAAACCAGGACTAAACCAAGACAAGAGCCAATCTGACAGATCTGGACCACTGCAGACAGGAAACAACACAAAAGAGCTGAGCCAGGTCTAAACCAGGACTTCACCTGGTCTACCACAAATGCTGCACATAACTAAGGCTAAATCTGGTCTAACACCAGACTAAATCAGGACTAACCCGGGTCTAAAGCACCTCTGCAGACTGGGACTAGAGCTGCAGTACGGAGACACACTGACTCAGCTGTTCAGTCGTCACAATCAGTCAAAGCTGCCAAAATCCTTCTTATCCTTCCCATTTTTCCTGCTCAACTTTACAACTACAACTACCAAAATGCTCTTGTAATGTAATGTTTTGGTTGATCGTAGCATTAAGTACATATCAACTGAACAAAAGCTGGTTAATCCCACGTCTATAGCTCCTCACGTGGCACAGTCCGTACACTGGATCGTTCTTAATACTTTCTAAAACCGGCACAATTAAAATATCCGTTCAGCTCAAACTCTCGCACTAAACCCTCTTTTCTTACGTATCTCGACTTTCTCAAAACGCCTTTGTCGAATTCTTCTTTCCACAACAACACGCTAACGCTCGTATCACGTTACAGTCCGCATTCCTGTCCATTCACAATCAGGGTTCCCACACTTTAGAATACATCGCTTTCGAAGAAAATTAAAAGGGGAAAATACAAAGTTAATCCCCCTGTATCCAAGTGTTCCTATGTATTTGAGCAATATTTGTCTTTCCTCAGCGTTGATATAGTGTAAAAGCAGCTCTGGAGGTCAAAATAAGTCTGCATTTAATTAAAAACTGTTTTATTGTTCGATAATCAGGAAGTGCATCAGCGTGCTAGTTGTTGGTAGCACAACTGTAACGCCAAAACTTTAATCAGCTGTTGTCGTTTCAGCTAAATCAGCTCTTTCTGGTCAGACTGTGTTAAAACAAAGCTCGGATTAAACTCGAACTTGAGTGAAAAGTATCAAGTCGGCAATTTAAAACGATTAATTTATATTATACAAACTGTAATGGATGTGCTTGTTTTGTTCTTTTTTGTGGAAACCCTGATTATCAAACCCTACTTTCAATTCCTTTCAAAACATCCTCTTCACTTTACCTTTTTTTTATCACTAACCAACCAAAACCTTTACCCGCTCCACTCCAAATTAAAACGCCGTCAATTCTCTCGTGAATTCCACCAACTTGTTCCCCCTCTTCTTTTTAAGACCACAATATTTACACCGAGATAAAAGTCCAGCACATAAATAAGTATAGTAGGCATTTAAAAAGTTCAAAATAAAGTTAGCATACAGTCCTGAGTATAGAAACAGATATACAACTTCAGGCACCGTGGAAAAACTAAATGTAAGATTATAATTGAGGAAGTGAAAAAAAAACGTGTTGTTTTATCAGTTTAGGCCAAGTGCTAAGTTTTGTAAATATAGAAAAAGGAACTGATATTTAGTTGAGGAAATCATTTGACTACGTGTACGGACAGCATGTGAACAAACGGTCCTGGAACACACTGTAAGGTTGGCTAATAATGCTAATAACACAGCAAAAATGAAATATCTGCCCAAGTGACTAAGAGGTACACTGTGTAACTTTTAGATCTCCTTGTCTCCATGGAGAAGTTGTTGTTTTGCTTGGAAGGTTTTCATTAAATGTGAGTGTTTTTTATGGCTCAGGAATACCCCGAAAAACATGTATGCGTAATGTCAGCAGGGTCGCATCTCCACAGATCTGACTCATCTCCATGGATGTAGGCAAAGGAGTGCGTTCTCCATGGGAACAGTTACAAAGTGCACCTTTACATTCAGAATATTCATGTTTTTGGGAGTAGTTTTAATGTTAAATCAGCAGTGCAGATTTTTGTCGTGTTAGGAATGCATTGTGCTTTCAAGTCATCTAGTAATGGTCTTATTTAGGTATTTTATTGTGAAAGGGAAGGAGGAATGTTAAAATAAGCTTATGCTCTTTACGGGTTCATTTCAATATATCACCTGAGACTTTTATTTTGAAGCTATGAGGAATGTAGCATATTAAAGCGCACTAAATCTTAAACTATATCTAATGTTTTTATTGTTTAGCGGGGGCAGATTATGTTTTTATGGCATGACAATACTGATATATCTATAAACTTTTATTGTGAAAGGGAAGTAATACTTTATCTATTAATGGTTCTTCAGAAGGACACCCAACACCATGGAAAAACTGCTAAGCTAATAGGAATGTCGGAATGTATAATAAAAATCCATTGGAAGTGCATTAGGAACGGTGAACACATGTTTTAAGAATATATTTAACCACATCTGATATAAAACTATGTATGCAGTCATTCATTGTGCTATATTTAACCTGCTGCCTTACCCTTTAATAGTAATAATAATAAATGCTGGTATTGTATCATTGCTATTCCTAAGATATTGTTACGTTTAATTTAAAGACATTTAAAACTTGACTTATTGCATAGAAAAATACCACAAATATTCAAAATACTAGCCTTCATTTGAACAGGGACAACTAACACTCATCCAGGAGTGGGTTTACGAATCCCCCTTTTAAAAATATCAAACAATTAAACAACTATTATTAAATACTTTAGATTACACACACACTGCGCTAACCTGGAAATATGTACACAGTTTAATCAAGAGGTGAAGATAGTCAAGTGTTTTGTACAAGTCTATTTGATATCATTTTAGCCAGTACATTTTGAGCAGAGATTTGCAGGACTAGATACTAAAAGTGATGTCAAATAAAGGCTAATTAACTGCTATGCTAATTTAGTTGCTATGCTAACGACGCAAATCAGGTAGTGGACTTTTCTCAACTTTATATTGATTCTGCACTGATCTCAAAACAAGGAACAAAGGAATAAACTGCGAACAATTTTAGGCACTCTACTCACAACTGTAGACACTGGATTTAATGTTGTTTAATATTATTTTAATTTAATGTGCGATCTAAGAAATATTCACAAAATATGGTGCAGAAAAACTGGTAAAATTTAGTAAGGGTTCTGATTGAACATTTTAGACATTTTTAAAGACACCAAATAGTATCTATGTCCCTCTCAAGACATGTGCTTCTGTCTAACTCCAAACTATAGTTGACAGTAACATGAATGGCCTAAACAAAGCAATTGTGTCCATGCTTCTTGTTATAGGTGACATTTTAAGGACTTTCTCTATTCCAAAGATTGAATATTTGGTTTAAATTTTTCTAAACGGTCCTAATTTTTCTTCATTTTGAAAGCCACGGATAAAGATTTTTTGTAACTTGGACTAATTATATCTGTTTTAGACTGAAATCCTGCATTGATCTTAAGTCTCCTTAATATCTTGTATAGACTGTTCTTTACAAAACACCTGACTATCCCTGAATAAGTAATGCATCTCACATGTTATCTTTGTCTTTGGCTGAAATGCAGAGCTTATAGCAGATTATACTGAATGCGGGCAGTGAGCATGGAGCTGCTGGTTTTGCGCAGTCTTAATAATAATAAAACAATTTAAAAGCTTAATGAAAAAAACAAAGATTTCTCCATATTTCAAAAGTCCCCATCTTCTTCCAACCTGAACTTTTTGGCATGAGAGTGAGGCGACTCGATCATGTTCTCCTTGTCTTCTGTGTCTTCGGGTGGCATGGTCCATTTGGTGCCACAGCTGCGCTCGCGGAGGGGGCGGGGGGCATAGGAGGGGTCAGAGGTCAAGGAGAGGGACTGCTGCCACAGCCAGGGGTGGCTCATGCACTCGGCCGCGCTGGGACGATCTCTGAGGAGAGAGGAGACGGTTCAAAAGTTTATGAAAGGCCTGGGCGATATGGTGAAAACATGAATCATTGCATATTCATTGTTAAAGATTTTGGGTTCAGTTCCATTTGTGTAGAAGAGTAAAGAGTAAAGAGTGTGGAACTTTTTGCCCACAAGAGCCACAAATAAATAATGTTTTTTTCATTATGGATGTGTTTCTTGAACTGAAAAACATAGTAAAACTCACGTCCCTACTTGGGGTGGGTTTGCATCTCCACAACTGACTTACTCGGCCTTGTTTCCGTAGAAATGTTGTTCCTTTGGCCATAATACTTCACTCTCAGGACAAACACTAAAACTGCAACTTGGTTTGTGAGTCGACGTCAGCCCTATTGTGCCTTTTTATAACATAATTTAATAACTAGCTGAAGAGTAAATGATGAGTGATAAGAGAGAGTGAGATGTGCACATGTTTTATGGTAAATGGTCACCTTTTTATAAAGCGCTTTTCCACCTTCAAGGGGCTCAAAGCACTTTACTTTACATCAAAGTAGTGTTGGGCGATATGACGATACATATCGTGGGGACAATAGAAAAGTGTCTATCGTGCCATTTCTCTTCTATCTTTTATCATTTCTAAGCTAATTTTATCAATTATTACAGCAAACTGATGGATTGGATTAGTGTTGTCTTGTCACTACGCAGACTCTAAGTTTATATAAGTGAAAATAAAGAAGAATAAAAAAAGAGTAATTTTCGCAAAGAAACTCCGTTTTGTGACGTGACGCTGCTTTACATTCTGTGATTCTCACACGGGTTTGCGACATGAGTGTTGAAGTTTTCTGGAGTCGCAACAGACAGACAGACACACAGGCAGCAAAGAAGAATCACTTTACCGAAAAGAGGGGATACGTCTTTGGTTTGGTTACATTTTGGGTTCAAGAGGTCCAACACAACGAACCTCTTCACCTAAAGAAGGTCCTCAAAAAAGTATACATAAGAATCCAAAAGTTGCGAAAAGAAAAACTATAGTCAGCTGTTTCACCTTGTCAGCTCAAGTTAGGATAAATTAGTACAGACAAACTGAAAATGACTTCTGGATGGAAGCCGATATGTCTTGATGGCAAAAACAGTGACCAAATGACCACCGCTCAAACTGTTTCTACACTGAACCACTCCAGGACGGATTAAGGATTACATCGTTTAAATGTTTCATCATTTCATTTTTCACTTACTCGGGGGCTTTGACGAGCAGTTTTCTAATGAAGTCCACAGCGAGCTCTGAAACTCTTGAGAAGGTTTCGCGGCTGTAGTCCACATTAATCTGAGACACATTTAAATATGTCTCCTGTTTATCGTCCCCCACAAAAGGACTCTCTCCAGTCACGAGCATGTACGCGATCACCCCCACGCTCCTAAAAGAACACAGAATTAAACTTTATTTAAACATGTAACAGCAGTGAAGGGTGAAGAGTTTAGATTTGAGGCTGGTAAAAATATATAGTTTAGATTTGGGTTTGACTCACCAAAGGTCTGTGGATGTTGTGATGGGCTCATAGTTCAAGATCTCAGGAGCTAAAGGCAAAAGACAAAGTTTAACAGGAATCTGCATAGTACAACCAATCAGTATGTATTTATTACTTTAATTATTTCACATATGTTTATTAAAGATCACATACTGTGCTTGTGTATACTTCTAATCTATCATACCCATGGATCTTTGTTATAATTTGAACATTTTAAATCGCAATACAATGTTCCAAAATGTTTGTACCAAAATGACTATGCTACCCTGCAGAATCCTACGTGTATCATCGATTCAGAAAATGGTTAAGTACAGAGCAGTGGGCGTGTAATGGTGTCGGTGAAAACGGGTTGATTGGCAATTAAAGATTACTCAAAAAATGCACTAATCACTCCAAATACATCTTCAAGAGGGTAAATGAGAAGGAAACGATTATAACGAGGTTAAAAGCTCTAAAAGGTCGATTTTGCAGAGCAGTTTCACTTCAACAGTCCAATACCTTGTCCCAGTTCTGATGTATTGTATAAACAGCTCTTGGGGTCAAAATAAGTCCACTGTGTAATGTCTGCATCTAATTATAAAGGCAATAATTATAGGCATTTTAATCACACATTTCTTGCATGATGAACTCTCTACGTGCAAAACGTTGTGTAGACATCCCCTGGTTGGGCTGTCCTCATTTTTGTCAGCTAAATATGATACAAATGAAATCTATTGGCCATATGTCTCCTAATTACTAATGCAGTTTCTGAGTTAAAATGACATTCACAGACTACACATATTTTCATGGTTTTTACTTCAGTGCAACTTTTCTCCAGCTAAATCCAAACTTCTGCTCTTTCACTCACTGCTCTGTGCTCCAGGGGTATCAAATGTATGAAAAAAGGTTACGTACGCTAGTTTCAACATTTGTGATCTATAAAAAAGACAAGTTAACATGAAGATGAGTGGTCTGGTTCAAAAACTCTGAACTTTGGGCTTCAGGGCTTTCAGAGATGAGACAGAAGCAGATCGGAGCTCAGAAAGATGAGAGGTGAGTAAGTTTTAAGCAGACCTATTCTGCAAAATCAACTTTTCAGAGCTTTTAATAGCTGTAGTTGTTTTCTTTTCTCATTTACCCTCTTGAAGTTGTATTTGGAGTGGTTTGTGCATGTTTGCATGTACACTTTTAGTAACATATAAAGGTGTGTCCAGTTCTTACCCACTGGTGTCTGGAGACTGTGCTCAGTCCTTATAGCTACAATGTCTCGCTTTGAGTTTATTATTTGAGTGTGTGTGTTATAATTACCCACTGTTCCATGGTGCGTCTGTGCTCAGTCCTTACCCACATATTCAGGTGTGCCCAGAATCTCCCTGAGCTCTCCTACCGCTCCGAGCCGTCGAGCCAAACCAAAGTCCACGATTTTAATGTCGCCCACTGGAGTCAGGCTGGTGAGGAGGATGTTCTGAGGCTGAGAAGAAAGAGACATGGTTAGTAGTATAAGTTATGATAATTACTATATCAACTCAATATATGAAAGCTGGAACAATATATTTTGTGGCTCAGTATTTATTGTGTGAACATTTTCTTTTCAATAGTGGGGGGAATTTTCACCATTTTATGTAATAAGGTGAGATTTCAACTGTAGAGGGTAGAACTATTTGCCTAGAAAAAACAATATGAGATCTGTCTGTATTTTTATACAGATTGATATCAGTCTGGTCCACACATCCTCAAGCCCACTCATACGTGATCGTCCAATCAGATTTCTTTTGTTTTTTCCAGTGACACATGTGAAACGAAGGAGCTCATTGGTCACCTATGATTTACAAATAGAAACAGATTTATCTTACCTCAGATTAACAAACTTTATTGCTTCACTCATTAATTCTTTAGCTCCCTGTGACATATTTCCTTTTTTTTTTGATACAGAAGGTCCATGCATGTCCCTGATTGGCTAATCCACCTGTCAATCACACCCATTTGAAAACTGGGAGATTTACCAGTGACCAGACTCACATATTTATATGTGACTGAAGAGTACTGAAGAAGTGTGTGCTCTGGAGGTCAAGCAAAGGAAAAATAATTACTGGGAGTAATTTTTGGTTCATTCTTTCTGTTATTTGTTGCTGCTCAGGCCTTTTAGTGATACTGTCTATTTAAGTTGGTCAACTTTATCTTGATTTATTGTTATTGTATCAGTGGCATAAAGTAGTTTAAACATTATTGTTTATTACAGTATTTCACGATAGTAATGTATCACACTTCAAAGTGTGTTCACAGTTCTGAATGGAGCAAATATGAAAAACATTGTATAAACGTGTGCAGAGGAAATGTGGATGACGTTTTACAGATACAGTAAAATCATTACTAAATGATATTATCCATTTTTATTTCAGACAGAGATACAACAAAAACATGAATCACAGTTTTTTCTTCATATAAAGATGTGATATTTTGTGTTTAGTTTAGAGTTGACATCTTTGGTTGTTTTTGTAAGTGCTTTTATATGTAACACTTGGTTGTTCTGTCGACAAGTTGATGTGAAGATTGTATTGGTCAGTTTCCGGTCTGTTTTGGAGAGCGGCTCTAGTGAGTTGAGACTTCTGTTGTTTTGCTCTTGTCGTGGGTCATGACCTGCAGTAGCCCTTGTGCTCAGAAAATAAACAACCAGAAGAACTCTGGTGTGTTTCCTTACATCAGAACGCTACAATATAATTTGTTAGATGTTTGTTTTTTTCTACGGTTACTATGCTCAGTCTGAACATATTTCACTCAAGAGTTGAAATACGTCAATAACAACATGATTAATCTGACATAGACATTAGCTGAAGAATCAAATCGATTCCAGATAATAGCTCTTAACAGCATATTGGACAATAGACCATAAGAATGAACCATGATGTCATTAATGTAGAGTAATTACACATCTGAGTCAGTCACCGTGAAGCGTCTATGGTGATTATAGTGTAGCAGATCTTTAATTAGGATATAAATGGTATTGTTGTAATTATATTGTTTATATGAATGAGTCAAAACTACCTTTACCAACAACAGGCTAAGACTAATGCATTTTCCAATCCACCAAAAACACACCTTTTATTTATCTGTATTACAAAGGCAGAGCCCAGTGAGAGCATTGGACTCTCCTATTCATGGGCACCCTGTTCAAATACAGACAAATACAAACGAAAAAGCAAAACAAATAAGTACATTTGTCCATTTGAAATATTAAAAACAGGTGCAGGTGTGATTATAAATATTTATCACCAGATTATTAAAGTGTTGGTGGCGCTAAAGTATCCAGTTTTGTATGTCCTTGAAATGTATTCCATTTTTGTAAAGTGAAACAGCCAAAAGCACATTTTCCTGTTTCTGTTCTGATGCAGCCGGTTCTTATACTAATAGAGTCTTGTATTAAATGTTCCCATATAAATGTTCAACAAGACAGTGAGACATTCTGGCAGTCTATGAAGTAGTCCCTCATAAATACATTTTATATAATGTTGTTCTTCTTTAACAGACAGCGATGACCAACCTGCTCGGTGCATGTGACAAGTGCATAAGTGACTGAGTGAGACGTCACCCACAGCGTCCGGCTCCAGTCAAATGAAGCTCATCGAGGCTGGAGCAGTTATACTTATAGGGGTCAGTTTAGAGCAGAGTATCATAGCAACCAAAGAACCAGTCCGGAGCCAGGCTGTTAAAAGTCATTCTCCTTCAGGGGCCGCACCACTGTTTAGCAGAGAGCGGGCGCACACTGTCAATCAAGCTTGTTGCTAATGCTAGCAAGAGCAACCCCGGTTTGTCTGTTATTAATGTTCATATCTTGATTTGTGGACAAAATAGCTAAATAAAAACCCCCAGGATCATGTAGAGCGGATTAATACGAACATTTAAGACCAAAATGACGAGTCTGACAGCAGCAGTTAAAGAGGGGTGACAATTTTTCAATGTAAAGTGAATTGGAGCCAGAGTCAGCAGAGTCGTATGCGCGGACATGATCACTTCCTGTTTGGCTCACAGGTTAGAGATTTATATGGGATTAGATTTAGATATCAATGGACAAGTGTTCATGTATTTCTAATAATGACTTAATTTGTTGGTACAGTGGTAAATATTAATAATGGTTTTATATCAGTCAAGTGGCAGTTTGTACAAAAAAAAAAAAAAAAAAACTTGAAAAGAAAATGACAAAAATACAGGAAGTAACTGAGTTCAAAAGCACTAAAAATTCCATCTAAAATGAAGCGACAACGAAGAGGCTTTTTTCTGTCAGTTTCAGCCCTCATTTAACAAAATAAAGATGTTGTAATTGTTATTGGTCTAATCATAATCATATTGGTCTTTGTTCAGATTATGGATCCAAGGTAACATGGAATTACCTCAACATATGTCACATCTGCTGCCTGTGCCCAACCAGGAAGTCAACTTTTTGTGTTGTTTTTTATAGTAAAATCTTAAATATAATAATTTTTTTAACAATGTTTGGACAGTTTGAGGACATATATGATGGATTAGACAAATTGTTCATAGTAAACATAGTAATAATATGCCTGATTAATAGTGTGTTAATGGTACAAACACTTTAAACTCAATTTAAATACTCAAGAATAGACTCAATACTCTTTCCTTAGACAACATTTATGGTCCATGGGTGTATTCTAGTCTATGTGGTCTTGTACTGATACAGCTCAATATCATTCTAAAGATATTCAGGTGAAGTTCATTTCTGTCCTGTGAATGTGATTGTTTCAGCACCGATACTTGCTCAAATGAGTACTGTATTTTTCAGACTACGCGTTGCTCTGGAGTCGCACCAGCTCTTGTTGTCAGTGTGACAATAATGAAGCTGTGACATTATATATTTTAATCATTTCACACATAAGTCGCCTCCTTGGACAAACTATGAAAAAAAGTGCAATTTATCGTCCAGAAAATACAGTATCTAGTTTCGATTTAGTTATAGTATCGGTTAGTATCAGATTGTTGGTGGTGGTTGTATATGTAGTACTTATTCTCATATATTGATGTGTACCTTGAGGTCCAGATGTACGAGGCTGCTCTGGTGGAGGTAGTGCACTCCCTCCAGCGTCTGTCTGATCAGCCGAATGATCTGAGCCTCAGGGAGAAGTTCATCAGAAATACAGTGGTCAAAGATCTCTCCCCCTGCGGCGCTGAAGACGAGAAGACAAGATGTGGTTAAAACATGATCGCTATAACAAATTAACTCATTAGTATTATACACGGTGTTAAAGGGCTCATATTACACTATTCTCTGATCTCTGTTGTGTTTCCTCATCACAAACAGACCTGGAGTTGTGTTTTGTTTCATTCACACATGTTTGACACACAAGGTGGAGTTTGAGTGTTGGAGATGCAGACAGTCCAGTAATACAGTGTAACTCGAACATGTGTGAATGAAACAAAACACAACTCCAGGTCTGTTTGTGAGGAGGGAACAACATTATGACATGTCTAAAAGCTCACGAGGGTCAGTTTTGCATAATATAATATATATTACAGAAATACGACGGTCAATGACATCTCCTCTTGAAGCGCAGAAGATGAGGAGACAGTACGTGGTTATGGCATGAGCTAAATCCTAAATTAAAGGAACTGGATGTAAGATTTGGATTGGATGGACTGATCTCAGTTCCCAGATATAAGGAAAACATGTTCAAATCAAATATGTTTTTTAAAGATAACAATTCTAAAGTCGATTTATTCTTATTTACAAAAACATTGGACATGATGGCCAAGTTATTAATGTTATTAGTTTTTTTGGTTCTCAAGACGATTATCCAATCAGAAAGCAGAGTACACAACCAGGTTCAGTGCTGAAATCCTGTTGGTTTAAACCTAAAATGATCTGATCTGAACGTTCACTATCTAAACCCCAGCAGCTGCAGTGCATCATGAATCAGGCCTGTCCATAAAGCCTACTGAGAATGTGAAACACATGTCCATGTCCTCTGCAGGTTAAAGCTCTGGTCACACAGGCTCAGTTGTGATTGTAGACCCTTTTTTAAAACAGTAAGAGCGCAGGCTCCTTCCTTTAATTGGTAAGTCTCTAAGAACAAAATTTATGCAATAACAGATTGCTTTAGTTAATAATATTTTATGATATAAAATTATGCATTTTTCTAATTATTTGACTTAGCATAATTTTTTGGGCTTAACCCAGGGGTGGGCAAACTTTTTGACACACAGGCCACAGTGGGTTCTAAAATGTGACAGAGGATGGGGTCAGGATATATATATATATATATATATATATATATATATATATATATATATATATATATAGTTTAACCCATTGAAATAACACCTTTTTTTTTTTTTTTATTGTTTGTGACCAACGGGTGCAGGGTGAGAACAGATATGACAGTGTGGTCAAGTGTGCTAGCTCTCATTTTGGAGTCAATCTAGTAAACTACTAGTCCTGTTCTGCCCATGGATCGGTCAAACAGGGAAATAACACCAGTCTTTATGGATTATTCACTCTCAGTCCCTGCACTCAGGGGGCACAGCTGCTTTGGGGCTGAATAATGAAAGCATGTTTGCTACACTTTAATTACTTCACTAAATTTTCCACGCTCACAATGTATCAGCTTATGAATTTCTCAAGCACCATTTTTTCATATTAGTCATTTCATTAACAGGTTATGGCACAACCTCATTGAGCAAGAGTCGTTGGTTTCCTGATTACTCACTCAGTTTATCATTGACTAAACAGACCAACCCTTCAGTGCCTTCTTTTTAATGCACTTCTAGTTATTAAAGTTTTCAATGGCTCAACCGCCGAGAAGATCAATAGAGGATCAGAAAGATTTAGTTTGGTAAAAAAAAAAAAAAAATCTGCAGCAGTAAATGAGGATGTTAAAGGAGAATATGTTCCGTTATTAAGCGAGACATTTTGGTACTTCCTTCTCTCCGTGGAAACATTAAGTGCTTTGCCAGTGCTCCTGTGGGTTACAGTAATATTCAACTTTAAGAATCATGCATTTCAAGTCAGACAGTAGTACTTTATCCTACATGTGTACTGCATGGGAGATGTCCTCAGTATCTCAGTGAGCTACCTGCTTGTCTCCATGGACATTCTACTGCTTTGTCAGGAAACGGAAGGTAGATTTAATGCCATACCACAGGACATTCCAGGCAATACCAACTCCATAGAAACAACCCAAGCAGGTGAACAGCAGGTTTACAATGCGATTTGAAGTTTGAACAGTCATAAAATACTGCAAAGTCATCTGATGTGTAAGTTATTGTTGAAAACTCCACAGGGTTAAGTCTAAGCTCAACACTAAACATTATAATTATAAATGTACTGTCTGATGTCAGCGGGCTCAGAGTCAATTATATTTTAGCCTTTCAAAAATGTATTTAAGAAAACATTAGCTTAGCAACAAGAAAGCACCGAGCATGCCTTTCCCAAATGACGGCCAATAACAGCACATCGACCCATTGAACACCTGTCACTGTATTCTACTTTTAACGCCACTTTAAAGAGACGATAGATTAAGTGCCAGACAAAGATAACAAGTTTAGAAACACAAAAGTTTAAAGGGTTGGTCGCGTCAAATACAGTTCAGACAAATGTAATGGGTAAGTTTCGTTTTACTTTATAAACATGACTTTTGACTTTCATATTTGAAGAAAAACTCACAAGACAAAAGCAAAAGGTTAGAAGTAGATTTGGTCAGATAACAGTGACATTTTTACACTTCTGGACACTAAGGAAAAGGACAATTTCAATTCTTCAATCACAGGATATTTTTAATTCAACAGGAATGGAATTTTCTATAAAAAAGTATTAGTAGTTAATTTAATAGTACTGTGTAGTAGTTTGCCACCACCGAGGATGAAGTGAATGAATAATGACTACAGTGGAGCGCTTTGACAGGCTTCCACCAGCCTGTAAAGTGCAGTACATGAATACAGTATGATTACTTCAAATGAGTACAAGAGTTTCAGTACTACTGCTGTCTGGGTAAGTACTTTTGACAACCATAGTAGTGTATACTGATGCACAGGCCAATTTGTATTTAATCTTTTGAACTCATTTTTCAAGCATTTTCTTTTTATAAACACAACTACTGCTACTGCTGCATAGTACGACGACGCATAGTACGACGACGCATAGTACGACGACGCATAGTACGACGACGCATAGTACGACGACGCATAGTACGACGACGCATAGTACGACGACGCATACTACGACGACGCATACTACAACGACGCATAGTACAACAACGCATAGTACAACGACGCATAGTACAACAACGCATAGTACGACGACGCATAGTACGACGACGCATACTATGACGACGCACAGTACACCGACGCACAGTACACCGATGCATAGTAAGACGATGCATACTACGACGACGCACAGTACAACGATGCACAGTACAACGATGCACAGTACAACGATGCACAGTACAACGACGCATACTACGATGACGCACAGTACAACGATGCATAGTACAACGACGCATACTACGATGACGCACAGTACAACGATGCATAGTACAACGACGCATACTACGATGACGCACAGTACAACGATGCATAGTACAACGATGCATACTACGATGACGCACAGTACAACGATGCACAGTACAACGATGCACAGTACAACGATGCACAGTACAACGACGCATACTACAACGACGCATACTACAACAACGCATACTACAACGACGCATACTACAACGACGCATAGTACAACGACGCATAGTACAACGACGCATAGTACAACGACGCATACTACAATGACGCATACTATGACGCCGTGTGCTAGGATGACGCGTGCTACGACGACACATACTACGACGGCGCGTACTACAACAACATGTGCTACAATGACACGACAACGACGCATACTACCACTACTACACATATTACTACTACAACAAATACTATTATTACGCATACTATTGCTACACATTCTATTACTATGCATTCTACTACGTATACTACTACACATTCTACTACTACTATGCATTCTACTAAGTATACTGCTACACATTCTACTACGCTTTCTACTACTACGGATTCTACTACTACACATTCTACTACACATACTACTACGCATTCTTCTACTACTATGCATTCTACTAAGGATACTACTACGCATTCTACTAAGCATACCACTAAGCATTCTACTACTACTACTACGCATTGTACTATGCATTCTACTAAGCATACTACTACGCATTCTACTAAGCATACTACTACTACACATTCTACTACTACTATGCATTCTACTAAGCATACTACTACACATTCTACTATACATTCTACTATGAATTCTACTAAGCATACTACTACTACACATTCTACTACTACTATGCATTCTACTAAGCATACTACTACACATTCTACTACTACGTGAATTCTAATAATAACTGTAAATCTCATGTGTGGACTCACTATTCGAGCACGAGGACGATGTCGTGGTCGGTCTCGTAGGCTGCGTGCAGGTTCACCACTCGGGCGCTGTTCCGGGTCATCTCCAGGACGGCCATCTCGTGGACCACCTCCGCTCTGCAGTCACGCCCACGTCTCCTCTTCTTCAGGAACTTAGCAGCAAACACTTTACCAGAGGCTTTCTCCACACAGCGTCTCACCACCGCAAACTTACCCCTGGACACGAGAGACATGGAGAGAGGAGGACAGGTCAGATTTGACAATTCAATAAAAAAAAAAATTTTGAAAAAAAAATTGAGTTCATTCTTATAGTGGTCCCTCGTTTGTCGCCGGGGTTACGTTCACCATCCCGTTTTTTATGTGTCTATTTTGTCCATAAATCAAGATATGAACATTAATAACAGACCAATGAGCTGCTTTAACAGCATCTCTCCAGATTGGGTTTTTGGTTGCCATGACACTCGTGGTGGGAATTCCATACATGGAATTCTCCCTGGAGCTGAACGCTGTGGGTGACTCCCTTTCACTCCCTTAGTCCACTTCTTTATACAGTCTATAGTTAGGGGGGAAACAACAATATTCTGCTTTTCTAACAAAGCTAAAATTGAACAAAATCATAATCATTATTCATATCATATACCGTTATATATTTTCATTCAGAAACCATAAACGGGCCTATTTTAGTTTCCTTATAGAGGGGTAAAAAGTGCATAAATCCACATTAATATTATTTTACTACAGGAAATAGCTACACTGAACAATAATTCAACCAACTAAAACCAGCAGATAAGTCACGTGTCTCGACTGTGACACTTGAACCTCAACCAAGGCATTTACAGGATGAATTACAAAAATATTATTTGAATACTGCCTTCAATATAATGAAAAATATTGAGATATTCAGTTGTACATGAGTGCTACATCAACGGAGCTTAACTAGTCACTGCTTCACCATCTCATAAATCATAATTCAGCCATTTCTCGTTTAGTTCAAATGACTCAGGTCTGTGTGATATATTTCTAAGCCTCATATTGTTCAGATATTTGGGTCCTCACTGTATTTGTTTTGTTTCATGAACAAAGACATGTCCCACATAACACAGGGATTCCCATCTGAGGGGGAAGGGGCAAAACTGGGTCAAACAGGGCAATGGCTACAAGGCGGCATCAATGTACTCTGGATATACTGTCTATAATATACTTTTTTAATTGTAGGACTGTTGGATTTGTGTTAAATTATGGAAATGATTGGAAAATAACAAAATCGACCATGGAAAAACTATACTGGTTCTATAAAAGGTGTCACAAAAATTAAAAAAAATTAAATTAAAGTAATAAAAGGAATCACATACAAGACATACAGTTGTTCGTCACTATATCGCGATTCACCTTTCGTGGTTTCGCAGATTTTTTTAGTGCAATTGTACAAGCTTTTTTTTTTACATCATATGAACGTGCATTGTGTTGTGCGTCCTGATTGGCTGTTGGACTGTAGACCATTGTGTCGTGCGTCCTGATTGGCTGTTGGACTGTAGACCATTGTGTCGTGCGTCCTGATTGGCTGTTGGACTGTAGACCATTGTGTTGTGTGTGTGTGTGTGTGTGTGTGTGAGGGGGGGGGGGGCAGTGTAATGCTATTAATTAAAATTACTGAACAAATGATTGAAGGAATTAATTTAAGAAACTGATACTGTTTTTTTCATTTATAAATAAACTAAAATGTAATAATATTGTAATACAAATGTCAGTCATGAGAAGGGGATGAAAAAATATTTAACAATAATTTAATAAAATAGCTATGATTATGGAAAATTACTGTGTGTCTGTGTCACTATGAGAAACCATAGTGACAGATGCAAAAAAATAAAAATAAAAAATAAATTTAAAAAAAGGGAGATTACGGTACACTTCCATTAGCATGTAATAGTATTTGTTATTACATGGGCCTGTCACAATTATCACTATATCGAATTATTGTTCAATATATGAAAGTTGAAACAGTGTATTTTGGGGCTCAATATTTATTATATGTACATTTTCTTTGCAGTAATGAGGAGATTTGTGTTGTTTTTGTTGTAATATGGTAAGAGGGTTGAATAAATAACTTTCATGGCTAATTATTGCCTCATTCTCGTAGTGTCTGTCCACTGATCCGGAGAACGGCAGTTTGAAACCCGCTCTATCACAGGTTGGCAGTGTGACTCCAGCTCCCACAGATGAATACTGTTGCTGTGTCCTTGGGCAAGACACTTAACCCAGCTCGCCCCCAGTGTCTGTGTGCACTGGTGTATGAATGTGTGTGTGAATGTGTGAGTGGTTCTTTGATGAAAAGTGCTTTGAGTGCCATTTATGTATTTGTTACTACTGTCTATTTCATTATTATATATATTTTTTGCTTTACTGGGGTCAGTGGCATGAGGTAGTTTAATATTATCGTTATATTTCTCCACAGCAATATATCATGTTTCAAAATATGTTATTGTGACAGGACAATTACGGCTCTAACACTTCAACTGCACAAATAATAGACATGTTTTTCAGTGTCAGTGCAGAGACATTCTTATCGGATTATACTGCTCCTGTTTTGTTTTGATGGGATAATAGTTGTTGTTACGGCAACCACCTGCATCAGGCCTCCTCAAAAGAAAGTGTCAAAATCCAACAAGAACCGAAAAACCTGAAAATCTACAATCCAACTGAGTGAGACACATGTTTACGATACATTTAAGACCAATTAGCAGCGTTTAGTTTATCTGAGCTAGCATCTATTCGCACGCAACCGAGATAAGAAAGAAAGGTGTAAACAAAGATGTGATAAACAAGGCACAGTTTGGAAATGTGTTGGCAAACGAATGGGTTTCAGAATGATAAGATTATTATGACCTTTGCCATAGCGATTAACGATTTAAAAATTAAATATTACATGCCGATGGAGATTTAAAGATGTAAAATACTAAACTTGGCATTCATTCAAGAGTTTTCTGACACTAGAATGATGGATGTATTTATTGACCAGCAGTGACCCAGCAGTTTATCAGGTTATTCCACTGTTCTTTCCTTTACTTCTTAACATTGTTTTGGCTAATATACAACTCTATGAAAGTTTTGCACTACTACTGGTCGTTTATGGCGGGGGTCACGTTCTTAAAATAAGCCGCAATAGGCGAAAATCCGCAAAGTATCAGCTTTATTTTTTACAATTATTCTATATGTTTTGCAGCTGTAAAACCCCTCACCACACACTTTATACACTTTTCTCACACAGGCATTAACATTTTCTCACATTTCTCTCTTGTTTAATTAACTAATAGTGAGTCAGATGTATTTCACAGTTTCTCTGACCGTGCCTCTTCGTCCTGGCGCTGCTCTAAATATTAATAATAATAATAATAATAATATTAACACAAAACATTAAATACTAAAGTCTGGGCTTGCTAATGTTGTATTCAAACCAAACAAAATTGAACAAAACTTAAAAGCTGCACTATGTAACTTCCCAATCCTGTCTGTGCCTGCATTAGCTTTGTTTGGAATATAACGTTGTATTGCCAAATTCATCCAGGAGTGCACCGAGGTAAAAAAGTAGAAACGTTTTTATATGTAATCATCTGGACGCTGTTTTTGACATCAAGACATTTCGGCTCCGATCCAGAAGCCATTATCTACCTTCGCCTGGAATGTCCCACTGCATGACATTAAACTTTTATATCTCCATAGAGACAAGCAGGTCAGGCCACAAAGCCATGTTACTAGTCAGATTTGTGGAGAGGTGACTCAGCGTACAGTAAGAACAAATGTCTTAAGCAGTGAAACACCTGCAGCTGAATAAAGACATTATAGATGTTTAATGCCACTGAGGAACATTCCAGATAAAGCTGTAACATGTCCACGCCCCACTAGAAAACACATCCATCATCCACCTATCCCTCTCTCTGATCTTTTTTTTCCCTCTTCCTCGTTAGACCAAGAGCTTACAATGAAGATGTGAGAAATGAGACACTCGAGTAGCTGTTGAGCTTTTTGTACACACTTTGCAGCCTAAAGTAATTTCCCCTTTTTAAAGTTTCTACATAAGCGCACTTCCTTCCTTGCGTTTCAAAACCATCAGAAGCAGTAACATCACATTACTCTGGCCGTAGACAATCACAGGTTTGCATCATGATCCCCGCAGACCACACAGAGTCATATTTGTGCTGTTTCTGTGGTGCGTTCAAAGACAGTGGGATTACAAAGGGCTAATGTAATCTATGAGCTCATGCATTACAGTTCACAGTCTATTGTTTACATTCAGGTCCAAGGGGCTGAGGGAGGTCCATGTTTACATAAGCGTCTGCAGACTCTCAACAGACGTGTGATTGAAAATTCTTTACCAAGGTCAAGCAATGTTATTTTGAGTTTCACTGTTTGCTTACCAATGATAAAATACTCTCTCTCTACTCTACTGCGGTTGCCAACTTATTGTTTGTTATTGTGTTTATGCTGGATGCCCTTCCATTAGCAGCCATCCACAAATTAGTATTATAATCTCTGGTTGATGGACACAAATGCTAACAACAGCTAGCATCAGTGCTGGGTGATATAGAAAAAAATTACTATTTCATATCACAATAACAATATATATCCCGATGTACCACAATAAAGTATGTTTTCAGTAACTGTCAGAAAAGTTGACAAAAATTTAATTGCTTACTTTTCTCCAACTTTATTTTGAAGTGACATTTAACTGAACTGTCACAAATGAGACACAGACATTTTAGTGCAGAGATATAAATGTGTCAAATGAAAACAGCTGTGGCGGACGTACAGGAGCCTTCACATTTTTTTTTTCAAAATCATACAGTTCTTTAGATTTTTTACATTTTTTGTTAAGTGCTCAACAGTTTCAAGTTTCTGAGTAGAAAAACACATGGCTCAAAAGTTCAGCTATAAAAAAATAAACGTAGCTCAGATCAAGGACTTTGCCGAGGTCTCTAAATCCGTTCTTCTCAACTACAAACACAGGAGCCTTCACAAATGTACAGGTGATGGCACATGTGATCTCTTTATGGCACTGGGACGTTTTCTCACACGATGGGCCTTGTGCGAAACACTGCTTTATCTTTGGCTGGCTATAGTTTTTCTTTTCACAACTTGCCCCTGTTCCACAACTTAGTTTAGCTTGGATTTTTTGGATTCTTATGTGTTCTTTTCCATGGACCTTCTTTAGGCGATAGAAGAGGTTTGTTGTGTTGGCGTCGGGCGCGGGAACAGTCTTGTATCATAGTTTGCATATGGCCGTCTTCTGCTCCATGTCGAACCTCTTGAACCCAAAATGTAACCAATCACAGACATATCCCCTGTTTTCGGTAAAAGTGCTTCTCCTTGGGCTGCCTGTGTAGGTGTCTATGTCTGTTGTGACTCCAGGCGTGAAACTTCCACCTGTTGCGCATGAGTATAAACGATAGAAACGATAGAAGAGAAATGGCTCAATAGACACCCACGATATGTACCGTCATATCGCCGAGCACTAGCTAGCATGATAGCAGTGCCCCAGCCTTACTTCCTGGTTCGCGGTTGATAAAACACCGTATAGTTAGATTAAAGCTGCTTTTTATGAGACACAGTACACACTTTGTTTAAATGGTTTGGTTTGGTGGAATATTTCAACTAATAAAGCTCAGTTGTTTTTTGTAAATAGACCCACACAGTAAAACCACTGGGATCACGGTTGAAACACCAGTTCCTTCAAAGGGGGCAGTATAATATTTAAAATGGGGGCTGTTTAGCATAGATTTCCTGCAGCAGTTATTTGTATTTAGAGTAGCAGACAGGAGCAGTGACACAGGCTTTGCACTATCCTGTCAGTACATGGATTGAACGCTGTAATCCGCAGGAGGGTGTGTTACAGAGAAAGGTATTAAGATGTATTTCCTGCTCCATATGACTGATTTTCTCCTAAACCCTTGAACTTAGCACTGCCCTGTACCAGTTTATCAATACGGCCTTTCACAGCAACGCATTGTGAAAATATAATCTGTGGACTGAACATTGGGCATCAAAGTGTGTACATTAAGCTACTTTGAGTGCCGGGGAAAACTAAAACATAAACTTTTACTCATTTATTTATTTAATTATGCGTGTTTTTATTTTTCGTTCATTATTTAGCGTAGTATTAGATATGATTAAGCATATGAGATACTGCTCCTCTCTACTTCTCTTGTAATTATATACAAGGAATTCACAGGTTGAATTAAAATAGTTCTTATTAATTGATATTCCATTGCATCCACATAGCTTTTTTTAGTGTTCGAATATTCTTAACCTGTGAGATCACATTTTCATACAGGATCTTTGCTAAATGAAAGCCTGCAAAATCCTTAAAATAAATAAAATAAATAAACAACTTGTCATCAACATATTACTACTAGGGATGCACCAAACCAGTTTTTTCAGTTCGATTCCGGTTCAGATACTCGCTTTAAGGATCTGCCGATACCCAATATCAACAGATCCAAGTGCAGAGACTGAAAACAGCATTTATTTCCATTTAACAAAAATAATATAAGACTAAACTGATCCAAATGTAGCTGTTATTTCTTCCTCAAGTAACTACTTTGTATAAATAAATGTTCAAACATTATGAGACTTTCTGGGCCGACTATGACTAGTAAGTACTGTATTTTCTGAACTATAAGTCACACTTTTTTCATAGTTTTTCAAGATTTTCTCACATTTCTCTCTCAAAGTTCAAACCTTCGTATATTATATCCCTCTTCCACATTGATCACTTTAAATGTGTTGTTCTCGTGCCTCTGCTCCAGTTGTATCCGCAGAGGCGCCTCTCTGTGCAGAGAAACACTTAAGTCCAAAGCGTTTCTGAAATGTGTCAGTGTAGAACGTTTTATCGTCTACAGTCCCTTAACCAATCAGAGCACAGAACACAATGTACATTCATACACTGTAAAAAGGTGTAAGGTGTAGGTTGCACGAAAAAAAAGGTGAACCGTGACATAGCGAAGGACAACTGTACAGTTTCCCTTGGAGGTGAGTTCTGATCCCACTTCTGTTGCGTTCAGGTACAGGGAAATTTCTTCTGGCTGTTTATTTTCTGAACACAAGGGAAACTGAAATCCATAATCCACGCAAAAACAAGAGAAAACAACTGCAGTCTCAACTCCCAAGAGCAAGTCTCTAAAACAGACCAGTAACTGATGAACAGAACCTTCACATTAACTTGTCACCATAGGAACCAAGCATCACATACAAAAGCAGTTACAGGAACAACAAGATAAACACATAAACAGTTACAGGAAGTACAAAAGGTGTCAACTCTGATCTAAACATAAACATCAGATCATTGCAGTATTGATATTTTCAGAGCTAGAGAATTTCCATTCACTATAATCTGTGATATGTGTAGAAATATTGATTTCCTGCGACTTAAACTAATCTGATTATTTCATTTTTATGTAATAGTATGTTCTAGGAGCTCTGGATAAAACAGGTACATGGAGGGAGCATGTTGGCAGCTTTCAGAACAATAAACTGTTATGTAACTGTCTCTATGTGCATCATGTCACTGGAAACGCTCAAATGAGTCAGGACACGTGCAGTTACACCTTCACATGTGAACAGGTGTCATAAAACAAGCAGGAGAGAGAACCTGGAAGTTTTCTGCTCTTATAGACTTCTATCTACATACTTTAAGTTGACTAATTAATTTATGTATTTCTAGTTTGTGCCAAAAAATACATAATTAACATCATCACATATTCTACATTTGAAAAAGTCCTTACAAAAACGGCTTGAATAAGGAATCACACATCAGGGAAGAAGTAAGTTTTTGGGTGATGCTTATTTGAATCATATTAATACACATAGACCTGTCACAATAACAACATGTTGAAATGCGATACATTGCTCAAGTAAATATAAACTATATACGATCATTTTGAAACCATAAAGCAGAATTATATAATGAGTCATAGAAGTTCATAACTCAATCTTCTACAGATAAAATCTCATTGTAGTACAGAAAAATAACCTAAAATGTCCCAGTAGTACAAAGAAAAAGTACCCGCGGTAAATACTGACCTCCAAAAAGTATTGTTATAGCATACACAATTGGAGGATAAGTCGATATAGTGTTCATCGTGACAGGTCTAGGAGTAATTTAATACCTTTAAAGTATAGTTTTATGTTTTTTATAAATACAAGGTAACACAAACTAAATATTTTAACTCTATATTTTGTAATAACAATTTATTACCCAGTTTGTTTTGGGCTGTGCGTGAGGAAATTGGTTACTGGGTGACCACAGTTTGTATATACTGTAGACTCTAATGGGAAACGCTGCCACTAGTTCTCAAAACAATAGAACAAGTCTAGACGGTCGTACACACGCTTTCTTCATTAAGATTCCAAACTCTGAAGTATTATCTTTACGCTTATCAAATGCAAGGAAAGGCAAAACGGAGTCTTAGCTGTTACAAAGGCCTGAGTAATGATTGAACAACACAGGCAGCAGTGGAAAGTAAACGAAACCCTATAGAATAAAACGCCTTTTTTGTAGCAAATATTCTCTAGTGTTTTAAAAAATTTGGAAAACTGTCCGAAACTAAGATTACTGGGAAAAAGAAGTACAACATTAGAGTGCCAGCTTAGAAATTTACACTTTCATTTCAGTCAAATAGTAACTGGATAACAAATGTGTTCTAAAGAGACACACACAGAACTACACCCAAAAAGTACATGTTTAAAAGTGTATGTGTAAAAAAAGTATTAAAGTACTAGTTTAAAATGTACTTAAAGAGTTAAAAGTATTTCACGCAGATTTTGAGATCAGATAAAGCTTCAGATATGGTGATTTTGATACAGATTTGTGCTCAATGTTGTTTTTTTCCATTTTTAGCTGTTTTTGTTAAATTTTTGTTTGCTCAAATTATGTGTTAAAACCTTTTCTACAGGTCTCAAATAATAATACAAATATTTTACTTTACAGACCAGTTAAAAAACAAAACACCAGGGACATTTCTTGTGTAAAACTGGGACAAATCACTGTTTTTTGATAAATGTGCTGGGACAAGGGACGAAAAGCTCAAAACTGGGACTGTCCCGGGTCAATGGGGACATCTGGTCACCCTACACTTGTTAAAAGAATATAGTTTAGTAGTTGGTTGATTGGTTCTTTGTAAATGGTCTTTAATGTTCCTCACAATTCATTCACTAATTTAAAAACATCCACAAACAGCAAATTGAACTGAGCAACCTTTAATCTCTTCCTCTGGGCTATGGGCTCTTATTGGGACACAGAAGTACAACATAAGAGTGCCAGCTTAGAATTTTACACTTTAATTTCAAGAAAATAGTAAATGGATAACAAATGTGTGCTTAAGAGACACACACAAAACTGTCCAAAACAAGAATATCAAGGCATAATACTACAAAGTTAGTATGTCTGATCAAAATAATACAATTTAGATATTAATCCCAATGTTTACCCATGTGATAAAGCCCCAGGACAACAATTTGAGACTTTTGAGACCCACTTCATTGAACTATTCGTCCTGTCAAGGTCCAAGGTCCAGACCAAAGCAAGAAATATGAGTTTAAGACAGTTTTCTAGGGTCTTGTCCACTTACCTCCCCAGTTCTCCGGTGATTTCATAGACACTTTCGAAAGGTTCAGAGCAGATGGGAGTGTTGATGTCACTGAGGAGCCCCGTGGTGCCAGCGGCTCCGCTCCGACTGTCTATCCGCCTTCGAGACATCATCCTCGGCTTGTGTGTGTTCACGGTCCCGCTGACAGACAAACCTCCAGCAATCGAGCTCTCCCAGTCGGTCCTCCACCCCAAACTAAAAACACAAACCCTAAACTACGTGCTAACTAAATTTAACATGTCTAAAGTTATAATCGTTACATATTACTGCTAGCTAACACCGCTGTTTGTTTAGGTTATTGCAGTGGAGTTAGCCCGCGGAGTTAGCACGAAGGTCAGTGATTGAAAAGTGGCTTAAAACAAACTTAAACGACTTCAAAACGCGACACCAGCTTGTATCAAAAATGTACAACAACACGCGATTTTAGTTAGCTATTTTCCAAGGTTACAGCATGGATAAAAGTGCAAATAGAGTAAGTTTGTGCGGAGACTTTGCGCTCGTGTGCATCTCCTCCGCTTGACAGACGCTTTGTGGACACGTCATTCACTGCGCATGCGCGTTTGAGGAGAGTCATTTGAAAAATATCAAAACTGTTGACCCTAACTGCACTTTTTTTTTTTTTTTTTTTTTTTTATAAAGAATACTCCGAAATGTTAAATCATCTTTTTTGGAAATGCACTATTACTACATTTTTCTTTTTTTTTTTTTTTGGAAAGACCAGATCATATTGACCCTAACTTTTTATTTGTACATGTCATTTTTGGTTTACATGATAAGAACTTGGACTCAAAAAGTGGGATTTAATTTATTTATTATATTTGGCAAATTTTATATTCATGAAAGTAAATTTTGTTGTACATCTTTGTTTTTTTTCTGTTATAATTAAGCAGTTCGAATCCTACATATTATCTCTAAAAGTTTACACAAAAAAGTCATATTAACATTTGAAGTTTTTTTTTTTTAATCATCTTTGTGCAATGTAACAGCGGAACCGTTTAATCTTTTCTTTTTTTGTATTTTTTCCTCCCCCTGGAATTCTAGGTGTTCTTATGTCATGTTGTGGTGTGTATCTTATCACTGTAAAAATGACTTTTCTCTAATTTTTTTCTATTTAAAAAAAAAAAAAAAAGAGTGATTTGAAAAGATTTGAAATCGTTTGGTCCCGTGCAGAGGACAGACCAGTGTGCACACCGGGCTGTAAGCGCTGGGCAGGCCTACACTACAGCTGCCCCAGGATACAATGCGACCATGACCTATATACGGACTACTGCAGTGGCTTTAGGCGATAACAAAGGGCCCAGTGTAAACAAGGGACACAAGGGACGCACGGGCTCCTGCACACATACAATATGCAACTACAAGAAATATGTTACAGCCATTTTTCATAATAACACACATATAATAATAAGCCCGAGGGAATTTATTACTACTGGTACGACAAAGTCATAATGTGGGTAGTGTCTGTGTATCTTTGTTAGTGTGAGAGGGTGACCAGATTTACAACATTCAAAACTGGGACACACCCGGGTCAGGACGGGTGGGATAAATAAAATTATGAACTGCATGGTGGAAGAAGAGGAGACGAGGAGGAGAGAGGAGAGAGCAGGAAGAGAGGAGGAGAAAGAGGAAGAGAAGAGAGGAGGAGAAGAGAGCAGGAGAAGGATGAAGAGGAAAGAGCAGGAGGAAGAGGAGAGGAGAGACAAGGAGGAAGTGAGAGGAGAAAGAGGAGAGAGGAGGAGGAGGAGAGAGCAGGTGAGAGGAGGTGAGAGGAGGAGGAGGAGAGAGGAGGAGAGAGCAGGGGAGAGGAGGAGGAGAGAGGAAGATAAGAGAGGAGGAGAAGAGAGCAGGAGAAGGATGAAGAGGAAAGAGCAGGAGGAAGAGGAGAGGAGAGACAAGGAGGAAGTGAGAGGAGAAAGAGGAGAGAGGAGGAGGAGGAGAGAGCAGGTGAGAGGAGGTGAGAGGAGGAGGAGGAGAGAGGAGGAGAGAGCAGGGGAGAGGAGGAGGAGAGAGGAAGATAAGAGAGGAGGAGAAGAGAGCAGGAGAAGGATGAAGAGGAAAGAGCAGGAGGAAGAGGAGAGGAGAGACAAGGAGGAAGTGAGAGGAGAAAGAGGAGAGAGGAGGAGGAGGAGAGAGCAGGTGAGAGGAGGTGAGAGGAGGAGGAGGAGAGAGGAGGAGAGAGCAGGGGAGAGGAGGAGGAGAGAGGAAGATAAGAGAGGAGGAGAAGAGAGCAGGAGAAGGATGAAGAGGAGAGAGCAGGAGGAAGAGGAGAGACAAGGAGGAAGAGAGAGGAGAAAGAGGAGCAAGGAGAAAGAGGCGAGAGGAGGAGGAGGAGAGAGGAGGAGAGAGGAGGAGAGAGCAGGTGAGAGGAGGAGGAGAGAGCAGGGGAGAGGAGGAGGAGGAGAAGAGAGCAGGAGAAGGATGAAGAGGAGAGAGCAGGAGGAAGAGGAGAGACAAGGAGGAACAGAGAGGAGAAAGAGGAGCGAGGAGAAAGAGGCGAGAGGAGGAGGAGAGAGCAGGGGAGAGAAGGAAGAGGAGGAGAGAGCAGGGGAGAGAGGAGAAGGAGATAGAGGAGAGAGGAGAGAGCACGTGAGAGTAAGAAGAGAGAGCAGGTGGAGAGGAGTAGAAGGAGGAGAGAGCAGGAGGAGGAGCAGAGAGGAGGAGAGAGGAGGATGCCTTAGTTTGGTAGTGTTACCTGTAGGATTTGTCCACCGAGGGTCGGTGGCTCGAGCAGATCCACTGACCCACAGGTTGCTGGTGTGACTCCAGCTTCCACAGATGAATTGTTGTGTCCTTGGGCAAGACACTTAACCCACCTCGCCTGCCTGAGTACTCTTGTGTGTGAATGTGTGAGTGTTTCCTTGATGTAAAGTGCTTTGAGTGACTTGGAAAAGTGCATTTACCACTGTCTCCAAACAGATCAAATTCACTGTTAAACTGTAAATATTTCTTTAGAGTATTCCAAAATAAACATTGCTTTTAGAATCTTAATCCTCTTAGTCATGACCTGAATGCTCCAGAAAAGACTCTATGGTTTAAATAGGACCACTTTAAAATCCCTTGTATATTTTGGTATTATAGACCTGTTATAGGCCTAAATAAAGAGTGGGATTACTAAAGGCGTTCTTATAAATTATGCAACCCAAATATTAAAATGTAAAACAGTAAATGTCCCAAATCACATGGTCTAGAGTAGGGGTGTCAAGCGCATTTTCACCGAGGCCACATCAGCAAGATGGCTGCCCTCAAAGGACCAGATGTAAAATAAATCTAACTACTTTTTAAACTTGTTAATTAACTGTTTCTGTATTTATTACTTACTCAAGTTACAAATATTACATATGTATTTGCCTAGATGTAAAAATATGGCTGTGTGACTGTGTATCTTCTGATAAAAACATTTTAAGACCATCATATCTTTTAATTTATCCTGTCGAGGGCCACATAAAATGATGTGGAGGGCCACATTTGGCTCGCGGGCCTTGAGTTTGACACATGTGATCTACAGCAAAAAGAACTACAATGTGTTAAACAGGAGGAAGACATAAACTGTAGCTGTCAGTTTCTTCTGCAGTTGTAAGTTGTATTTGGTTTAGGTCCCATCCAAGAATGTGTCCTCTGCATTTGACCCGTCCTTCAATGCCACTGGGACAAATGTCAGGTAGAAATGGCAACTGCATCTCGTTTAGTTGTTTATTTTTTCAGGAACAATGTACGTAAAACACTGAGCAACACAGCAGAGGAAATAAGGCTACTGCAAAATTGCTAACTTCCACCTGGAGTCTCTGCAGGAGAAACCATTCCCTGGGTTTGATGCCACTGGAGAATCGAACCCAGGACCGTTCAGATGTAATTAAAAGAGCAAAACAATCCTCCCTCATGTTGCTTTACTTTATGGAATAATATGATGATCTAGTTCAATGGTTCCCAACCGTTTTTGTCTCACGCTGAGTGCCCTCTATTAATGAGAATCCAGAGTTTCTTTAGTAAAAATAAATCCGTTTGATGCACATTGCCAACTACAACTATTATATTCTCTTGCTTTACTAAAATAGGCCTCAATGGAATCATTATCGAGTATTTAAAATGTAAAACAAAGACTATTTTACAATCAAATACTAGAGATGCACCGATTAAAATTTTTCTGATGTCGATACTTTGGCCCAATATCAATCGATACCATTGCAGAGACTGAAAGTAGCATTTATTTCCTTTAAACACAAAAAGCATAAGGTAAAAAATGATCCAAATGTGTTTTATGACAATAGAACAGCTTTGTAAAAATAGAAGATGAATATTATGAAACGTTTGGGGCCAACATCTGGAAGTAAATCGTCTTATTATGTCAAGTTATAGCACACAATGGGATCTGGACTGAGGCCAAATCTTAGAGCAAAATGTCCAATCTTAGCACCGATATCAAACACTAGTATCGTATCGGTGCATCTCTGTCAAATGCCTGTCAGTGTCCCCTTTCCTTCAAATCTAAACCCCAGCTTCAGTGAAATAAAAAGACACTTAAGGTCAATTAAAATTAGCCATTTCTTCTCTTTTATTACAATCATCAGTGAAATGAAGACACATACAGGAGCTTTGCATAGAGTGAAATCTGGAGTGGATCAAATGTTCATGAAAAGACAGTGTGATTCAGCTGCTTTTGAGCGGTTAGTGATTTAAATAACCGATTTATGTGAGAGATGCACTGTTCGTTGATTGCACTGTGGACTTTTGGATCATGTTGTGTGATTTTAAGAGTGAAAATTGGCCTAAATATGGTTGCAAGCCCCAAACTTTGGTACATTCGGTGCAAAATATAATAAACCATTGACACAGAACGCGACAGACATGTACAGTTATTTACACAGACAAGTAGGACCGCACTCGATGTACACGGACATGTGCTCTTGCAGGAATCATAACAGCCCTATGCTTTAACAATAGCCCATTCAAGAGATATGGACAGTCACCTTCACCTATTACTAAGATAGGCAGACTTGCACATGTAAAACTAATATAAAGCGTGTCGCCATGGAAACTCACCAATACACTGTCAGTAGATTATGTAGCACGCCATTTCGCTCTAAAAATATTAAAATATCTTCCACCTTCATACTGTTATAAGCAGAGGTGGGTGGAGACGCTAACTGATATTAACACGTGAAAAATAAATGGATACGCTGCGTCGAAATACTCCAATGACTGCCAAAAATCGAGAAAAAAAAACGTGCAAAATACTGAATTTTAAGATCATGAAATTGCATCTAAAAGAAGACGTATCACACTGTTTTTTGGGTATGTAATAATTATTTTACGTTTTGTTAAAGTGAATGGCATTATTGGTTTAATTCTGCTGAAAAAAACACACCTGGAGTTGCGTTTTGTTTCATTCACACACGTTTAACACACAAACCCTGTATATTTAGGCGAAGTTCTTCTCTCAAACTGAAAAAAAAAACCCAAAACACTCTGTTCCACCTCGTGATGTCATCATGTGGTGATACAGGAAGTGCTCCACTGTGTTTTTAAACTCCAAACACCTTCACTAGAGTCTCTCAACTCTCTCAACTGGATCTCTGCTGAACTAAAGGTAAAAGGAGCTGTTAACTTGTAAACTACCACTTCATGACATCACAAGGTGGAACAGAGCGTTTTGAGCTTTGGAGATGTAAACCAGGATTACTCAAGCATGTGTGATTAAAACAAAACACAACTCCAGGTCTGTTTTTGAGGAGGTAACAGCATTATAACACGACTTAAAACTACAAGAATCATCTCTGCGTAATACAGGACCTTTAATAATAGAAACAGTTCCATTGAATGAGGAACTGATATAACAACCATTTACATATTTACTGTAAAAAAAAAAAAAAATGCTTTGTGGCATTTTAAACCATGTATGACCCAGACTATAATAAAAAAAAAAAAAAAAAAAAAAGTGCAAGTAAGTATTGCGAAGTGGGCGGAGCTAGGGGGTACGTGGAAACAGACATTTTCTAAGCATTTAAGCCTCAAACGCAGAACAAACATGCACGGATCAATCAAAATACAACTGTGAATAAAGTAATAATGAGGAAACACCAGTATACCTTATATAATACTTTGAAAACTTTTAAAATGATAGTCATATTTTGATTGATTTTGAATATTTAAAGCAACTCTATTCTGCAAAATGGATGTGTAGATCTTTAAACCATGTTGTAGTTGTCTTCCATTTACCCTCTTGAAGTTGTATCTGGTCTGATTCGTGCATGTTTGAATCTTTAAACGCTTATTTTCAACGCGCCATATCGTCGATGAACTCCCGTTTTCACCTGCACCTTCACACGCCCACTGCGAACGCCGGTCAGTTGCTAAAAAATATGAGTCGCCAAGAATTCAAAAAGGCAGAAGTTGGTTACATTGTCATCGTGTTGTTCATCTCAGCAATAATAATCTCTCTGACCGGTTATCACAAAAAAATAAAAATAAAAAAATGGAAAGGTGCACTGTATTTTTTCATTTTATTTACTTAATCAGTGATACGTTTAGGATTCGGAAAAGAAAAGAAAATCGTGTCAGCTCCGTTTAGGCGCCACAGTTTTCTAACCCAGTGGATTTATTTCATTTATTAAGTTGTTTTAGACGATTATTGTGATTTTAAATGTCCAAATTATAACGTAATAATGGAAGAGCGTCATAGATTAAAACTAAAATAGGCACAAGCTCGATATGTCTGTTTTTAGAGATGAAATATACTTAAACTATAAATAAAAATACAAAACAATGAATGAACGACTGCAGTAGGTCTCCCCTCCTCTGATTATAACACAGTGTACACGGCGTCGCTTTGGCCGCACGCTTCAGTGTAAAGTGACACAATATGACCGGCCCGTTTGTTTTGATGGACGGCGATATCCTCATGCAAAAAGCTAGTAAGGACACAATTTCAGCATGCAATATCGAGCTATGACACAACGCCACCTAGAGGAGTGTTACCGCCTTAGGCCAACTCACAGAGCTGACCAGGAGGACCCCCGTAGAGTCACATGCACAAGTTTGGAGGATTGGAAATGTTTAGCTAATTGGTTTTAGCTAAGTATTCCCAGGTCTTTTTGTGGTCTAGCTCAGATAAGACTTTGTACAGAAGGTGTAATCTTTGCATGCACCCATAGAAAATACTGTGTTTGTGTGTGTGTAAACGTGTGTGAGTTTGTGCACTGGGTTGTGTTGCCACTGTAACGTAAATATATATTATCCCCCTTAAAGGCCTTAAAGTGTTAAACTTTACACTCTTTATATGTGCTGTTAGAATAAAAACTAAGCTCTGGTGCCCCCATGTGGTTATCCATTACATTAAATATCATTCACTCATATAATACCATGTTTTTATCAACATTAATACTGTTTTGGGCTGTTATTTTCTCATGGTCTGTATATTGTGTGCGTACTGGAGCCCACTATCATTATCAATTCTACTGTACTTTTAAGATATTTGATAGCGATGCTGAACAATAAGTAGCATTTTAAAGAGCCTGTACCAATTTTTTTTGTTTTTAGGAGGATGTTGGTGTCCAGCGTAATGTTGTTTTTCCTGCAGTCACTGA